>NC_071113.1:18822500-19092500 GCF_024256425.1 Clarias gariepinus
ATAATGCAACAGCACGAGTAATGACAAACAAAAAAGTGGCTAACCCCTACACAAATGGTAAGTGCTTTTTCGCAACATTTCACTTTACACATTAGACTGTATAGCTTTAAATTCTTACCTCTAAATAATGGCGTTCTGCGAAATGCAACTTCACATTTGAGGGCAGGCTACTAACTTTGTGGCTTTTCTACCTATGCCACAACCTCTATCAAATGTTTCTGGGGCTAGTTTATAGAATGCACTGCACAGAGAAGCCAGGGGTCACCCTGTACAAGCTGTTTGCCAAGCTTGGTGCACCCCATATTCTATTCTAACTTATTGCTATAGACTGGTCGAGTGAGAAAAGTGAGAGACAAAGAAAGAAAGCAACACAGACCCCCCAGCGCTGCTCTAGTCAGCCAATATGGAGAGAAAGAGGAGGCCATTTTACAGCCTTCATCCATCACTGACAGCGCACCAGATAACTCTCACTTCTCCTTCTTTTTCTCTCCCTCTCTCTCTCTCTCACACACACACCTTCTCTGTCAACTCTCTCTCATTCTGCATCGCCCAATTTTAAGACTACTCCGGTGCAACCTTTCTTCAATATTCTGTGTTAATCTATTCTCTGCCCTTTCCTCTATGTTGACACCACTTTAGTCTTTCATCTAGTCCTTCTTCCTGTTTTTTTTTTTTTTGGTTTACTTTTGAAGGAATACCTTTTGTTGCTTGTTTGATCCCACTCAGAGTTAGACTAAAGAAAGTTTTTTGAAAATACTTGCTAGGTTAAGGCATTAAGAATGCTAGCATTAAACATTAATAAATCGCTCTTTGTCTGTTCTGTGCAGGCTGGAAGCTAAACCCGGTGGTGGGAGCTGTCTATGGTCCTGAATTTTATGCAGGTAAACTGATTCATCTCTTCACTCAACTTAAGGCTTATTATGCATTAATTTTAAAGCATATTCGTCATATATCATTATACCAACATTAAACAAAAACAAATCCATTATTTATAAGGAACAGATGATGGGATCCAAACAAATGCAAATACAGATCTGGTTAAAGGGCTAACTATTCTTAATCTTTCTTTCTTTTGCCTTTTTTCTCAACCTATTCACTGAAGAAATCTGAGTTTATGTAATGCTTACATACATACATATATGTTATTTAAAATGCAATCTATACTATATATATATATATATATATATATATATATATATATATATATATATATATATATATATATATATATATATCATTGTTATTTTAAATAAACACATTTTGACTCACAGAAGCACTACATTTAGAAAAAAAGGGTTTTATTGGAATTAAAAAGAACAAAGAAAGAAAGAAGGAAAAAAACACCCTAAATAAATTTGTTAGATTATTATTTACTGGTTATTGTTTTTATTGTTGATTTTGGCAAGGTATATTTGTTTTGAAAGAAATTTTGGTGTTCAGTCTTCAAACTGCCTGTAGTGTGTGCGTGCACATGTGCTTGTGCCCTGCAATCAGCTCCCAGTCCAGGTATTAAAAAAAAAAACCTGCCCGAGTGCCCTGAGTCCCCTGGATTAGGCTACAGGCTACCCATGACCCTATACAGCAATGAATACCATCAAAAAGCTTTCACTGTCTATTGTTATAAGAACATTGAAGCATCTTGATATTTCTAACAATTAACTGATTAATGAAGCTTGAAAAAAAGTATTTTAGACATGTACAGTATAGCAAAGCAAACAGCTGTAGCAATGCTTTAACATTTCCTACAATTCAAAGAGAAAACCACAGACAACCATTTACTGTGTTGTTTACATTAGGTAATCGAAAGTTACGTTGAATAGCCCTTTTAAAAAGTTGTTCTTATTTGAATGGCCTAAAAGCACAACTAATAAATACCATAATGTTAATTCCAGCAACCATCTATAGGTTTTTGCAGGGCTGTTTATTTCATGGGCAGTGTAGATGTGCTTCTGCTTGCTAACAAGCTAATGAGATGAGAACAAGACCTATGTTTGCTTATCCTGCACACACACAGCAGTTTAGGGAACTTTGGTGGTTTAGTTAAATGAAGAGTGTTGACTTTCTGGCATATTGCTGTCCCCTCTACTCTCTACTTTCTGATTTCTTTATTGCCGTGTGTTCTTTGGATCTTTTGCATCCTAATGAGGGGGAAATGGTATTATTTCATTTGGAAGAAGTGCTGAGCACATCGCATCACTTTAACGGCCTGCCTTTTTGCTCATTAGACTAAAATCTGTTCATTCCAGGACAGCTTTACAACGAACCTCTAAATAACTGCCTCTGACAGAAAGCAGTCATTTATCATTTTCATTTCACTCCTTCTCCCTCCCCTGCCTCCTGCTCTCAGTCACTCCCTCTCTCCGTCTCTCCCCCACCCTACCTCTCTGTCTTTCTCCCTCGCCTCCACACTCTGCCTCAAATACCTGCCGATCCATGCTCACAAAATCAACTGCATATCATTATTTTTAAAAATGCATTTCCTGTTTCATCTATACAGGTGAGCTTAGGTAATACAGGGAACGTGCAAGAGATTTGTTCACTCGATAAACATTTAAGGAAAAACAAGGGGCAGCAGTGTTTCATAGTGGGCAGCACTGCTATGTCACAGCTCCAGGGCCTTCTGTTCAATCCTGAGCTCTGTGCAGCGATGCTCTTTGTCTGGTTTCTCTTTGGGCTCTCCTGGTTTAACCTCCCAATAGTAAATTGGAGAAATTACAGTATATCGCTCATAGGTGTTTAGATAAAAATAGAAATTTATGTTAAGAATGAATGAAATTCACAGTATGATCTATGTAATTCACCTTTATCCACCAAGTTTATAGCCATAAGTAATGTGTACAAGCATTAACAGAACACACCAACAGCACATCTATTTTCCATCCATACTAGCAGACTCAAACCCTAGCATACAAACATGCACCTTCTAAAAAGATGCCATCAAATCAGATTTACTGTAGTCCGCCACTTCAGTGCCTTGGCTTGGGGAGCCAGCATGTTTGATTTATTGGATGCTAATTTTTCATGTCTTCTTAACACGCCACTAAAGTTTGCCAAGTCTAAATGACACCATATGCCTCCCATGCCCCCAGGGACAGCAGTGGAGAGACTACAAAATGGAAATAAGATATAGATTTCCCTGACTAATAGGAATTGTTCTAGAAAAGCCCCATCCAAAATTGCCCTACTCCCTCCCACTTGATCCTTATACCTTAAAAAAATAAATAAATAAAAAGATCGAAGAAAAGAAAGAAACAACAAAAAGATGTGGTCAGTGCATTTCTTCTGGTATAATTATGGCTACATTTAATATACTTTGGGGGATGGGGGGCTGAAATCGAATGTAAAAGTGATTAATCACTGTTTATCAGTCCTAGTTTCTGTGCGGGAGATCAGCGAAATTGGGCACCATAAATCGTGTTGTGCTGACAGCGCACTCCGTCTCCATTCGTCCTGGCGCTACAGGTTTATTGTCCTCAAATCCCATTCAGGAGAATGACGGATGAGGGCCTCCGATCGCCTGCTTTTAACCTGTTCCAGGGAAGTCGGGTTTCTCCCTCCTGCAGCTAGCCCATCCATCCCTCCATCCCCTTCGCGCATCTCTGTCATCTCTTCATCCCTTTCTACACGGGATGAAATACATTGTAACATACTCTAATTTCTCCATCCCTCATTCCTCTTCTCACCACCTCTCACTTATCCTGTATTTATACCCCAAACTTCTTGTTCTTGCACACTCAAACACACACCTTCTTCTCGTTTACACACATGACGCTTCTCTTTTGCCCTTTACTTTTTCCTTCTCTAACTCTGCGTCACTTTGCCAGTCCTGTCATCCTTAGTGTCTCTTTGTTCTCCTCAGCCTAAGCAGCCTAAGTGAATAGAGCTAAGCCAGGGCTGAGGGCCGAGCCAGTGATCCCTGCCTAGAGAACTTAATTGTGTAATCTAGGGTCTTTTCTCTTGAGTATGTCAGCCAGTGCTGGGTACACGTGCATGAAGGACACCAGGGGAAATGTAATATTGATTGATTGACTGTGTCTTCAGCCAGTGTATTCAGTGCTTGGCAGAACGTTGAGCCGAGACCAACAACATGAGATTAAAATGCAAAGTAGATGGGAGGGAAATATTAATAGTGTTGGATTTTTTTATTTTTTTTTAGTTTTAAGTAGACACTAAAACATTTGCAGGGGAAAGTGTGACATGTATTTGCTCCCAGTCATGCCCAACTGATCCAACTTTGCAGAGACACAGCTGGGTGACCTCATCTGTTATTACTGAGTAGCACTCTAACACACAACAGCATGTTCTGTATTCCTTCCTTCATCCTTAGTAAGACCTAGATCAGTTTTGTGTTGGTTAAAAGCTACTAGTTTTTTGTTTATATTTTGGGGAAATTGAACGAACTTTTGATATTGTAGGCAAAAAATTTTAAAACTTTGTAAGAAGAATTTTTAATCTTTAAATTTTTAATTTTCATCATCTATAATTTTAATCTCTATTTGAGACCATTTATGAGACGACCGGTGCTATTTAATTTAGAAGAAATGACGGATTTCAGTTTGGTTCACACCTACTTCACGTTTAAATCTGAAGACTATGGATATTTGAAGTACTAAACAGATACATATACACTGGTGTTAATTTAAATATCATTTTTAAACAATGCAAAGTAATTAAATTGAAGATTTGCGAGTTCAGTCTGGTAAATTCATGCCTCTTGATCTTGATAATGCCTCTTGACTGAAAATACAATGTGGGATTTCTTGAAATCAGTTTTCTTGTAAAGAAAAGTCAATGAAGGAGTCCTAATGGGGGATGTCGTCGCACTAAACTGCAAGGAAAGCTTTTGAACTTCTTTTTAATCATGCTGCCAGTCAAAATAACAGCAACATATGAGGTATTAGTCAATTTATGCATCCGTATAGTTTTGCTGCTTCATAGGCTTTATGGGGTGTCATAACAGGCTGTGGTGATTTATGGCATATTATTGAATCAGTGCAGCATGCAGACCCATAGCTCATTATGAGATTACATTTGTGTACATCATAGCACACACAATGTGCACAGAAAATCAAAGGGGGAAAAAAATAAGAGCAGTGCATACGAAGGGAAATTCAGGATAAATTGACCATGGCCTGGCATATATCACAGTCCACTGCTGTTTGGCATATTAACACTGGCATCCATAGCTTAGGAGGGACAAATTAAAATGTCAAGAGCTTCACTCTATATCAAAACGAAAGACCAAACTCCTTACCTTATGCCATCTGTCTTTCTTCTGCATCAGATAAAGGGGCACTACCCACCACCCTGTAGCTGAACATTATGTTCTGCCTCACTGAATTTCCTCCATTATTTCAAGAGCCAGCCGTGATTAACAGTCATTAACAAACTTAAGTATTTGGTACACATCTGCCTGGAGGTACAGCCAAGCAGTTGGATTGAAGTTTTGGATGCCTGGAAAATGCTTATGGTAGAACACGGATTCAGGTGTTCTTTCGGTAAAGCCATAACAGTCCAGAAAAACTGTGAATACACTGCAAACACTATTGTGTGCAGCTAATATTAGTTAAACAATAAAGAAAGATACCTTTATCGTAAAGAGTTAGAGTTGTGGATGGTACATAACATATATCAGTAATAAACCACTCTTAGTTAATCATTTCTGTGTGTTTTTTAGTAATGTCTAAAGAAAGAGCTAATTCGGTTTGGATCACCATACATGGAGGTGTAACATTACCTAAAATTATATAGATAACAATCTTGATATAACAAAAAACTGATGAATAAGCTCCATAGACACAGCATTCATATTCAGAGTTAGGAGTGGTTTCTTATGACAAAGGCATCAGATCATCCAAATCATCTCTTCTCTTCTCGTATTTTCTCTAGTCACAGGATTCCCATACCCAACTACAGGGGCAACAGTGGCATACAGAGGTGCCCACTTGAGGGGCCGGGGACGTGCAGTCTACAACACGTTCCGTGCCGCACCTCCACCTCCGCCCATCCCCGCCTATGGAGCGTGAGTCCCACCACATAATATTTGGGTTCCACATGCTATAATACACGTCAGTATTTTTCATAGGCTAAGCCAGCCTGTGATTATTGTAATGCCGCTATTATAATAAACCTGTGCACTTTGTTTGGTCCTTGCAGGCGTGCGATAAAAACACCATTCCTGCAAGTGCAGGAAAAAAACGCTGTTAATTTATATTGCCCTTATATTTACAGTTGAATTGCTTTGTTCCTCAGTTTAAATGATGAACTGTATTTCTAACGTATGCGTTTGGTAATAGAGCAAAGAACATCAGAAAACAACAAGGATTTTCTAGCATAACATAAAAATTGCTCTACGATGTGAAAATGACCATCATTTATAATTTGTGGGAGCAATTCCTATCCTTAGCCTAGAGCATACTTTTTTTGTTATGCTCTTTGAATTATTTCAGTACTACTATTTCCACAGTAAAAGAAGTTGTACATCCATATAAAACTGATGTTTCCTGCTCTCTTGTTTTGTTTTTTTTATTTACAGTGTGGTTTACCAAGATGGCTTCTATGGTGCCGAGATCTATGTGAGTGCCTGTTTTGCTGTCGCTCTTTGTTCCGATTCTGTAAACAGACAGAAAGAAAACAGTTCTTGGGTAGATTTTTGTAGTCATGTTGGCATGCCACCACACTTCCAGGGTCATTAGGATGACACCCTTGCATGCCCTGTCAGTGGCCTGATGGAGGACTATAGCCTCCATGAGCAACTCTCTCCAGCATTACTAGCGTCTTATCTCTCTGCTTTGGCTGAACAGCTGTTGCTGAATCTTTCATAAGGCTGGGGTCAACGCAGGTAGCCTGCACAAATCCACTAGGACAACCCTTTCATGGTCTCCGAGAGCCTTGTCAAGGTCTCCTATACATGTGCTCCCTTCCCATGGTGACACGCTGAAACTACAAGAAGTGCAATCTTGACAGACATGCCCTCATTTTCAGGCTGTTGTACTCGTTACATGAATATAGCAAACTGTAGACGTGAACTCCCCTTATTTCTTGGCTTTTGATTCATCTGTGTTTCCTCAGCTGCCGGAGCTGATTGATTTTACTGTGAGGAAGGGCCATATCATGTTAGATAAGCTGGCTGCTTGAGTGTTTTTGTTTTGTTTTGTGAAGCACATTCTTATCTACTCCTCTCAGTTCATATTAAATTGTAGCCAAAAATTCTCCTATTCAATGCCAGACCCATGCCCAAGCACAATTATTCTTGACAGGATGTCAGAAGGCATTAGACAGTCAGGTGATCAGAGGGAGTGAGAAAGCATGCCTCCTTTCCCAGGATTATGTCACTAGAGGGAAAATGGGAAGGAATTCAACTTTCAGATCTAAAGAAAGGGAAAGCAGCCAAGACAGAATAATGATGCCCATTCCTACATGATGTGTTTTTTGGCAGATTTGTAACTATAGATATCGATAGCTGCTTTAACATTCACCTCATATATAAAGTAAGTGTAAACAGATGACCTGAATAGGGTGCGAAAGAGCGAGGTCCATACATAATCTATAGAGTGTTCTTACAGTCACATGATTTCTTCTTTCTCACGTGATCTGCAACACTAGATCTACACAGATGACAGTCTGACTTTAATCCACAACTGAAAAATGAGAGAGCATATATAATTTACCGTTGAGTCTCCTATCAGAGGCTGTGCTCAGTCTGACACGCTCAGTGTGCCAACCCCTCTATAATATATAGAATTGATGTCAGAGAATGGAGTGGTAGAGTGGAGATGGAAGTGCAGAGCTGTTTCATTTAAACAGACACATGGATAAACATTTAAGTGACTAAAGATACTTGCACCCAGCAAGCAAATTCATTGAGTGTCTTTACAGCAAGGCATATTTGCATTGCATTTGCCCAGAAAGCTTGTTCTGAGCACATGGTTATCAGCCGAAACCAGCTGGATTGCTGATCTTCTTTGGTGGTTAATGATCACGACTAATGATATTTGATGCTGCTTGCAGCATGCCCTATTAATAGCAGACTTATGTGGAGCAATTAATGGCTTTGTCAGATGTCATCTAATGCTTACACAAGCAATATTTAGTGTCTGTCGTGCTTTGGCTTCTGTAGAGCACATTTCCTGTCAGGACAGCTCCCTCGGGCATCACGCCAAAGGATTCGTATTGGCCAGCCACATTAATTAAAAGGTCCTCCAATACCCTCAGCCAAATCTTTCATTTGGTTTCATTCACAGTAAGCAAGCATTGACTGGTTTTAAATGTTTATACCAGATTCCCACTTAAAATGCTGATCGATAGGCGCCCAGTGCTACCATTTCGATTGATTGAATTGATGCTGTGCAGACAGGAATGTAGCAGGTAGTGCGGCTATGCTTGCACACAGAGTAGATAGGAGTACGTGCTTGATTAGTGCATTGTGTGAACTATTGTGTGGAGTCGTGCGTTCCTGTTAGTGAGGGAACAGTAGCTGAGTATCACAGATTCGTTTTCTTTGTCATCCTGGTTTTGTAAAGACTCAGGCTCAGGGATCTACCATTTTTAATGATATACCAATTTTCACAATTTTATTTATTCATGTTACGATACGGCTAATGTTTTCTACCTCATGTGTTTCGACAGGGCGGCTATGCGGCATACAGGTATGCCCAACCAGCCGCAGCAGCTGCAGCAGCTTACAGTGACAGGTACGAGTCTTCCAGCACCCTCTCTCTCCCAGGGCATTATTGCTTATTGCTTACATTTGCTGTCCTCAGTAGAATTTCTTGTGTTTAATTCTATTTGGAACAGTAGCAGATGTCCTCGCATCTGGTATTTTTCCAGTGATATAGCTCAACTATCTCCCAGTGCACATTAGTACACCAATAAGTAAATCATCCACATAAAGATGTTGATAACATTTGGAATTACTAGCATGTTTGAGCAGGGACAATAATTATTGTCTCTGTAGAGTCCAGTCTTTAATCATAGCTACATATCTTTCAAGATGGACGTTTTGATGAATAATGTATCTGTAAGATAAAGTGGTTTAAACATCATGTTTGTTTCATAATTATGGAATAAAACATGACAGATAAAAAGTTGATACTTTTGAAGTTGATACTTTTTCAATAACAACATATCTCAAAGAGTTTTATTCCTCTTATACATTTACATTTTACATTTAGGCATTTGGCAGATGCTTTTATCCAGAGCGACTTACAAAAATACAACAGCAATTTGCTAGCTATGATCATTTTTACTGGACTAACGAACAGCTTTTATCTATTTATAGTCGCATTTAATTTTGTGGAACATTAGCACGACAAGATAGTTCATCACTTAAGTTAATGCAACTATAAATAGTCATTTCTCACCTGCCTTCAATTGATATGACAAAAAAATCTATACAATAATATGATATATCAATGAGAATGCACGTGCTATGCATTTTTATGTAGTGAATATAATTTTAAGAGCATCTGCCATATAACTCTCTGAGAATTCTAGCCAGAACTACTATTAGAGCTTTGCTCTTATAGAAAATTAATCAACAGCCCTGTCTTATATTTTATTAGCATTTCAGTTACATACATACATAATCTTGCACCTGAGTGCGCTTATTTCTCCAGAGGTTTGGCCACTTATCTTATGCCTTGAGGGCTGCGTGGGTATATGTGTGTGTGTGTGTGTGTGTGTGTGTGTTTGCAAAGGTGGTATGTGTGTTTGAGGAGCAGGGTGGTGCTGTGTTGTCAGTAATTTATCTGAGACCTGTGGGGACCCTGTCAGGTTGGATCAGGGCAGGCGCTGGTTTAATCTGGGCGAGATTGAGCGTGTCAGTGGCGATAAGGCCCAGCCCTGCCCACTAGCCTGAAGAGCACAGATAATGTAAGATTTATCAGAAGCAGGCACTGATCCACATCAGAGCAGGTGAAGAGACTGGCGTTCTGCTGCAGTGATTTCAGCCGCCTCTTCTCTTCACGCTCTCATTCCTCCCGTTGCCTCTTACTCTATCATCCTGTCCTCCCACAAGCCTTCTTCTGTTAAAAAAAAGTGTTTCTTCTGTATTCTCTTTATTATTAAACAGGTCTCCTATTTGTGCTGTTTATTTGTTTGATATATTATGGAGCAGATCACTGAAGGCAGAGTTTTACAACTGCAAAATCAAATTTGATCTTTTTTTTTTTTTTTTGCTTACCTCAGTTGTAGTGACCCTGTAATATATATGGTGTATTCAATTTTGGACTGAAACTACAGGGTGAACATAGGTAACAAGTTATAAAAGCTTGTGAATACCAATTAGCAGCATACAGGCTGCAAGCCAAACATTTGCCTCAAACCAGGATGAATAGATTTGTCTTTGGTTTCTGATAATGTGTGGGCCTGTAATGCATAACTAAATCTATTAGTTCTTGATTTATATACTGACCAAATTAAATGAAAAACTCTGGTTTTCTATGCATATACAGTACTGCCAAGCTTGGAGTTTACATGTCCCCTTAGAGCGTCAGTGCAAATCAATGCAATGTTATTCTGATTCAGCACTTTTATCCTATGATAAAACATTTTTTTTCCTTTTGAGAATGCTCTCCCCCTCCCATCAACAGGAAAACAATGGCTCACTGAATGATTTGATGAGGATGAGAACAATGTAAATACTATTATGGAGATTTTAACATAATAGATAACAGATTTTAACTTTATTTAATATCCATTAGAGCAGCCAAAACATTGTTATGAAAGCAAGAGTTGACAGAACTTCTATAGGAAAATTGTTCAGTATGGAAACTTTCTTTCAGTGGAGTTGGATTCTCTTCTCTTGGCCTGTATTGGGTCTAAATTGTACCAATACACTATGTTGGTTTTACCTTTCAGTTCGTCCGAAATTTACTAGTTTATAATTTCTAATATAGCATAAATACATTATTTTACTGTGTTTATGTGTTATATATGACTTAGTCTGACAATGCAATTTGAGGGGAGTCTTTATTGGCTTTTAAATGCACTTTGCATAATGCTATTTTGTTTTGTTATTTGCTAACAGCTCTATTATTTTCATGCTTCATGATAGCCAAATTGTTAAATAAAAAGATCCATTGCGAAATTAACCAACATTATATTCTGAAACTGTTTCAGTCATTTGGGTAAAATAAGCTTTATAGATAATTGGCTAGAGCAAGGGAACTCTGTAGAAGTTATGCTAACACAAGTGGAAAAACTTTGTCAATGGTCTTATGTGGTTAAAACTCATAGCACGTTCACACCTGTTCACTTTGAGCAAAATGTTTCGTAAAAATCATTTAGTTCGTGAAATAAGGAATAAATATATATTCCTAGTAACCTTCATTTTGGTGCGGCACTTTAGTGATTTACCTGCTGATATTTTACAAAGTAGTGCTAATTTGTTCAGAATGGGCAGGCTCCATATTGACCCGGGGATTCCTGGGTGAACCACGAGCAGACACTGAAAATCCTGCGTGACAAAAACCTGGTCAGATCCGATAGCATTTCCATGTGAAATAGCCATGTCTGGGCTAAGGATTTCCCCCTGTCTCCTCTTTTCTCCCCTCTCAGTCCCTGCCCTTAGCCCTGGCCTTGCACTGCCTTATCTGCTCCCCACAGGCGCTCATTTGCAAATGTGTGTTGGGGAAAAGTAAACAAATGAAGAAGGGAAGTGTTGGAAGTAAATAAATAAATAAGGGAACAAGTCAGGCCCATCTTGGAGGAATTAGTTCCAACCTGCCAACAATGAAAAGAGTTAGAGAAACATGCCATCCCCAGTGCAGGATGGGCGAACAAGGCAGGGCAGAGGAGCATGGCCAGAATGAAAAGAGCTACACACACACACACACACACACACACACACATACAGAAACTCAAAACATATCTTAAGTACACTCACTCTTCCAGCTTCCTTCCCGTTCTTTATGTTTCTTTTCTTCATTCACATGTTCAACCTATAAACTAAATGACTTTTACCACATCCTGAAAAAGATCAAATATTTACTACTTTTTTATTTAAACACCAGCAACTTTTACATAGCTTTACCTTTATACTGTATTATATTCTGTCAAATTGACAGGAGAATTTTCAATAAAGATCAAGAGAGATGGTAAAAATGGGAAATAAAAAAAAGCTGATCAACTTTATTAAACATTAATGGACACCTGCCTATTTTCCCCTATTTATACAGCTATGGCAGAGTCTATGCAACAGCAGACCCTTATCACCACACAATTGGACCTGCAGCTACATACAGTGTGGGCACTATGGTAAGTCTTGCTCTCCAACCTAAGAAATTATTATAGCAAATAATCCTGACTTCAGGTTTCAAGATGTTACTCAAACAGTTGGTTCTAAAACTATGTAATAAAATACCTTAAAAATGAAAATTCTATCCTAGATTTAATTTAGACCCTAGTAATAAAAGTAAGAAGTTGGGGTGGTTGTGGATTCTGTGTTGTGACGGCAAACACGGTCTACGAACCTGACAACTGAGAAGATTTTTCTCACCTCATTTAACATTTTTCATTTCCCAGGTATGTATCAGTTTGTCCAGAATAATTGAACATTGAATCTCAATTCCCTAGTAATTGAAAGGGGATGTTCTGTCTCAGAGTGGATATTGAACTGAACTTGAATAATTCAGTTTGATTTAAGAGTTAAGTCCGACCCATTTTGCTTTCCATATGAGAACACTGAAAATGTTGTCAGGATAGTTGTTCTGTTAATGTTTGTTTTTAGCTAGCTTTTGCAGCTAACATCAAAGATGAAAAATTCTAAAACTACTATCCGTGAGAATGAAACAATTGTATAATATATTTTCGTTGGGTTTTTATTTGTTTTTACACTTGTGGGTAGGGATATATCCAAAGATTTATGACCATCAAGCGCGTGCGGCAGCGTGCCAAGGGATATTAAAGAATAGCAAAAGATATAGAGAACAGGAAAGACCAAAAAGATTTCATTGCATTCACCTTCCCATGCCCATGGGGCTTATTGGACTAACACTCTGCCTAAGACAAATGGCTGGAATTTACCAAGCCGACATGTGTGTGATTTTCAAAACAGTATTATTCCCCAGTGCAGCTGCTAGCTAAAAGCTTTCATTAATTAAGACCATTTTTTCCTCTTCATTTACTTAATTAAAACTGTGCCCTGTGTTAATTTTTTTCCTTCCGTCTTCCACTTCCTTTTTCCAAACATCCTCCCTTTCTCATGACCATAATTTGCTGGTCTAAAGCACCACAAATCCGCAAATTTGGAGCTAGATATGAGGCAAGAGTAGATCTTTAGAGCTTTGACTAGTGTACAGGATAAACTGGGAGCGACTAACGGAATTGATAGGAACTGCCATAGAATCTACATATAGGGGAAATGAACAGAACTTGAGCATATTTGATCATCGCATGTCAAGTAAAAAGTTTAATAATGAGTCCCAAAGAGGGTAAAGTAAGTTAATTTTATCTCAATCTCTGAGAGCAGAATTTATGAGAATCCATGCGAAGTTTTGAAGCATGTGTATTTCTTTTAGGAAGGCTGAAGATGGAGGCTTTGAACTTGATACGCTGGGTCTCAGCAACAGCCCAGCTAAAACAGAGCAGTGAGAGAGTGCTTAATATACCCCAGGACATCTCTGATCAAATAAACCTGAGGACTAGAAAAACTATCCTCTGGGCAGGTCAACTATATTAAGCTTTTAAAGAGAACCATCTTTTTGCTCTCTGTGGATTTTGAAGAGAGTTGTTAGACCAAGACACATGGTTTAATCATGTTTATATGGCTATAAATCATGTAGTGCTGTTTTTTTTTTTATGTGATGAGATATACAGTAGATTTTAACTGAAGATTGTGTGTGAACTGCTTTAGTCGCTACCTGGTATATCTTTGAGTACACTTCAGCTCAGAATCACATTAGACATAGAATTATACAGTAAGAAAAAGGAAAAAGAAATGGAAGGAAACAAAACAGAAATACTTTACACTGATTGGAACCTTTTTTTCATCTTTGATGTTGCAGGCTAGCCTTTACAGAGGAGGGTACAGTCGCTTCACTCCATACTAAAGACAGAAAATTCATCCCCAGACAAAACAAAAAGCAAACAAAAAATGCAAACAGCCCACCTTCTCGTTTCCTGGGAAACTAAATAAACCAAAATGCTTCCAGGTTACCACCGACCCCACCCTGTACACCTTTCCAAGTCAAACCTTTTAACCTTTGTGCAGATTTCTCATATTTTCTCCAATGTGTGTGTGTGTGTGTGTGTGTGTGTGTGTGTGTGTGACTTCTGTATTGATTTGAAATCTGTTTTGTTTGTATTGAAATGCGTGGGCCAAGACAGGAGGGGCTGAATGACAGCTTGTGGGGAGGAGAGGTGCTGTTCAATGAGCTTTCTCATTTAGTCTGGCTTTAGATTTATGGGCATGAGCTCAGCTGATTTATGTTATGAGGGAGCGCAGAGAGAGGCCCTCGCACTGGCTTTATGTGAATTACTCAGTGGCACTGCACTAAGCAACATGTGCAAAGCAACTACTCTGCCAGGAACACAGGCATACTTAATTTTCTACTCTTGCTTGACTGATACAAAAAAAAAAAACACTATCTGGTTGTATCACAAGCGTTCAAATTGTGATTGGGTCAGGATGATATATACAGTATGAATATGTTACCCCTATTTTGTTTGTTTCTTCCTCTACTTTGAAAGTGTAGCCAGACTATAAGATTCAGTGCAACCTATTAACTCATTTTAAAGACTTTCCAAAAAGCAATTTCTGAGGAAAATGGAAATTTTAAAGAGAAAATCTGTTTCAAAAGCTAAGTTCCTCTATGTAGCTAAACCACCCTTCTGCTTAATACTGTACATCTCTTTTAATGTTTCAATTACTGTTTTTAAAGATGCTCATTGTCACAGCTCTCTCCTCACCTTCAATGAACAATGTCTTAATGCCAATTTTACTAAATCCTTGTTTACAAACCCATTCTAATGTTAATGTAGAGTCTTATATTAATTTCTGTCGAAAAAAGATTGTCTGTTACCCCACATGTATTCCATTGCTACAGACCAGCTTGATATTTCGTATTTTAGAATAGTCAATTCAATGAATAGATTTTTTTTCTTGTAATCTATCACAACAATGCTGACATTCTCATATGATTGATAATAAATTATATTTTAAGCAAATCTAACATAAGAAACATAAACGGAACCATAATTACATTAAAAATCTAAATGGAACAAAGCAGTACTCTATAAAATCTCTTTTATAGAGATAGAACAGAGCTCTTATATTCATGATCAAGTGCCCTGAGCAAGACTTCCCAGTATAAGTGTGCACTTAATCACAGCTATTATTTCCAGCTCTTATATCATTCTGTAAATAAACATAGAGTATTAATATCACATTGGGAGAGCGCTTTGGTACTACATGGTCTGTTGCACCCTCTAGCTGATAAAATCTTAAAATCCCACTGCAGCTTAAATGAAGACAGTGAAGGCAGAGCAGTGCGCTGTTGAAATATTCATTGCTGTTGTGCCACACACTTCTTCTTAAAGGTCACACTTGCAATGAGATGCTGAAATACAATAACGAGATAAAACTGTTAAAAAAAAATGGCAAAAACTGCCAAGTAAGTTTAAAATGAGAAACAAGGAGGCTTCCCTTTCCCTTGAGGTTCTGCACATTTTGCAGAGATGAAGCACCATAGGGTACTGAGAAACATGTTCAGTTATTGATTTGCTGTTGAGGTACTTGTTAAGCGCTTGGTGTGTCCCACCAAGTCATATATTTCTAGAACATTATTAGCTGGCCAAAAAAAATGTTCAGAATGTTCTGGCTTCAGAATCCTTAATAAGACAGCAACAATTTAAGAGTTCTTTCAAAGAGGAATAGAGAGCAAGATGAACGGGTCAGGTTTTGAGAAAATCAATTGAACCTTATCAGACATGGTCTGTACCTCCTCTCAGGTAAGATCCATATGTTAACCATGTCACACTGTCCCAGATTGAATCACCCCTACAGAGTAGATGTTACCCTTGAAGGATATTTGGTTTGTCGGCTGCTTACACGATTGTACATGTGCATACCGCTAAATATGGGTGTATTCTAGTATTCTGGTAGCGTTTCTTAAATCATGCCATTCTTCCTCCCAGTGTAGAAGTTCACATGTGAGAAGCTCTCTCTCAAGGTGACACTATGCTCAGAGCCAGGCCCTTTGTAGAAAGCCAGTGATAAGACATGCTAGGCCTTTAGAGAACATACTGAGAGACTGACTGTATAAGAGAGAGAAAGAGTGGGAGAAGCCAATAATCCTTTCTGTGAAATAGGGCCTCTCTCATTTCCAAGTTGTTCAGGGTGTTGATCATGTCCCTGAGGCTCAGAAGCAGCTCACATCCCCATACACTGACACACACCCTGCCCAGTAAATAGCTGCCTGCTTGCTTCAAATGGAATAGAAAGGTGGGAGTTATAGAAGAAAGGGAGAAAAGATTCAGGATGGAGGGGCAGCATCCAAAGCAATTTACTCCACAGATTAAAGATAACACCATTGAGTCAATAACCACTGATCTCATTTGAAGATACACCAGGCTTACTCTGCGCATAGCACTGCTGTTTGGTTCGTTCTATTACCATAGCGGTTGTGGCTTCAGACACACCATTCTCCAGCTAGACTGAAATCACATGCAGCCCATTGTAAAACAGTGATTGGATGCAGTGCATTCCCCTCTTTGAAGGAAAAAAACCTACCACACAACATAATATTTAACTTAAACAAGCATCCTCTTGAACATCCACCACCTCTATGAGCCTCATTTTCTTCTTTAAAAAGCTTTTTTTTTCTTATGATATTAATAAAAAGAAATAGAGTTAGTAGTTCAGCCCAACCCTTTTTTCTTACTGCTATATTGCTGGTTAAATATTTAATCAGTTGTTTCTGAACAGGGCTATGATAATGATGGTAACCTCAAGAACAATTATTAACACATTTATCATTGTTTAAAGTTATTGAAAAATAAAAGCATACTGATACATCAACAAAACCCTTATTCAGTTAAAAATAATGAAAGTAATAATAAAAAAAAAGCATAAACCGAGCACCTCAACACACATTAGGCATTTTTCCTGCCAGTTTTCAATTTTGACGCATTAGACATGACTTTTATTTGCTGTGTAGTAGTGTTTTTTTTTTTTTTTCTTTTGGCTTTTTTTTACTTTTTTTCTGGATGGTACCTCAAAACACAGTGCCTCCAAGCTGAAAATGTTGCTATCCTTTTTTAGATTTCTCTGTGGGAATGGAATACAAGGCTAGTGCTACCAAAACAACTGCTAACATAAGCTGTAAATAACACTGAAATATGTTCTACATCAGTGCTTGCACTTTATCAGCTTGTTGTTGTTGTTGTTGTTGTTCTTGTGGTTTTATTCATCCATGTACATATCCATTTTTCTACCAAGGTCAAACCTAGATTGATAAGAAGTACTATGCCTAATAACAATAGATGTATTAGCATATTCAAGAGAGCATAACTCTGCTGTAGTATTTCAAACTTAAAAAAAAAAAGAAAACGATGTATTATTCCTTTTATAAACTAATATTATATGCCTACAGGTATTTGTTCCATTTGTGATATTTTTTTTAATTATGTAAAAGGCTTTAAATCATATTTCCTTGGACTTTGTTTCTCATGAGAAAGGAGAGAAGTGATTATGTCAAAAATGTGTTATAGTAATAACTCTGTGCTGTGCAGCTGGGCTATTTAAATATGTTTATATGGTGTTTCCAAATAACGTAAAGTTACTGAAGCTGCCCTCTGATGTTGGTTTCTTCACATTTTATTTAAAGACAGAGTTTAAAAGACTACATGTTCATTTTACTATTTATAACATCAAATAATACACATTTAATTCAGCTGTTCTCTTTCTAACACAAAGGTCCTGATTTACTACATGCTTGCATATGTAAATACACAATCAAAGTTGATGAATGTGTATTTACACATTGTATTTAATGAAAAAAATTATATGCATTTAAATTAATAAGCATTCTATTTGCAGTACTCAAGGTGCAAAATCAATTAATTCGTCAGCGATAAAAAGTAATTGACTAACCCTGAAAGTCACTTTATGAATGGCCACTGTGTGCAAAAATTCATATTACCAGAGGGCATGGGGCATTAAACCTAGAGAGGCCTGTTTCCTCTAACTGGAGACAGTATTATAATATTTACAAAGTCTTAATAATGAGCTGTAAATATGACGTATTATTACCTTTGCTTGTTACTATGTTGTTACAATGTCATCATTAAGTTGCAACAGTAATAGATTTCTCTCACAAATACCTTATTAACATAATTCAAATTTCACATATACGCACATTTATTCATTTATACCTAACATATTTTAATATGGGTTTTTTTTTTCAACCTTTGAAAAAAAAACATTTGGCATAGTTATACATGAATATCACAGTTACGGCTCTTATAGGGGTCTACTGTACCAGGAATATTTAGCATGTGCAAGAAATGTTTCCTTCCCATACTTTGCATATGATGTCATTCACACAACTATTCTTTGTAAATAACCTGCAACACACCCACTAACTGCATGCACAATTTATTCCAAAGGACACACAAATAAAGTGCTTATTATTTTGAATTTCAATAAATAAACAAAGCCCAAATATTTAACATCTAGACCTTTTAAAAAATGTACGGTAATGTCCACAAATTCACCTCCAGGATCCCACTGATACATAACTATGCAGAAATGTATAAACCCATCATTTTAATTTTGGTGGTTCTTACTGAAAACAGTTATTTTCAATATAGGCATTTTGTCTAGTTTGAACCGAATTATATGCATTGTACTGTATCATTACACAATTATAACTCCATTAGCTGTTTGTGTGATCCAGTACTTAGAGTTTGAGGCTAAATAGTGCTGAAAAAGAGATGAGTGCTTAGAGGACAGTTTGCTGGCATCAAAATGAATGTGTGAGCTTGCAGATTATCATGATCTAAGCCTTCACTTTGCACGGATGCTGCAGAGAGCCATTAAAAGATTGGCCATCTAATTGGCTCTGTTAATGCAGTCATTTGTCAGAGGGCACCATAGGCCAAGGGCCAGTACAAAATGGCAGCATCTTTTCTGAAATATATATTTTTCTTCTTGTTATGGTGACAAATGTTTTGAAATAGTCACCACCAAAAAAAAATCAGGAAATCTGTCTGAAATGTTTTTCAATGCAATAATATAGCAAAAGTGGAAACTAACTCCAGATGGCAGTAGAAATGTTACAGCCACATTTGTACACCTCAAACATAACATTTCATGTTCATCCCTGTATTGCTGCTACATACAGACTTCTAATTTAGTTATGCAATTACAGAGTGATTTGTCTGTGTGTGTGTGTGTGTGTGTGTGTGTGCGTGTGTGTGTGTGTGTGTGTGTGTGTGTGTGTGTGCAGAATATTCTGTGGTTATAGCTCTAAAGACTTTTTTTGCACATTACATTACTATATACGTGTGTGTGTGTGTGTGTGTGTGTGTGTGTGTGTGCGTGTGTGTGTGTGTGTGTGTGTGCAAAAAGGGTTGAGTCACCACTCATTTCTTCATATTTCGCTTACAAAGAGCTAGATTCTCCTTTATTTTTTATGTAGTCTTGAGGAATAGTTCTCCAGGCTTCTTAAAGGACTTTTTGGCTCTCATGTTTGCCAAGTTTTTGGCTCTCTTTTTTAGTCCACTCCCTTCACCTGGCCAGTGTCAGAGGAAGGTTTTTTGTTTGTTAAGCTGTGAATAATTCAAGCATAATAAAAACATCTAGCTTGTTTGGCATAAATCAGTGAGAATCAGGTGCAGATGATGACAGATGATCAGGACTTTGATTTGTATGCTGCTGATGCTGAATGCTGAAGGCTTGAAACAGACAAGAGGGGAAATAAAGTTGCTGCTAAGACTGTTGTATAAACAGCGTACAGTGGTACCCCCGCATACGAATTTAATCCATTCCAGCGGCAAGTTCTTAAAGCGAAATTTCGTATTGCAAAACATATTTTCTGATAGGAAATAATGTAAATGCAGATAATCCGTTTCACAACAAAAAATATAACCATCATTTCCAACACTATAATTATATTTTTCCATATAAAAACAATCAAAACCATTAAAAAAAAAAAACATTTCATATTTTAATGAAGTAAAATAAATAGACATAGACCTCATTTAACTTTCATTTATTAAAGCCAAAAGTGGCTGTGTTTTATTCTTATGTTGTGTGTTCTTGTGTTTGCTTTATAGCATTCTTGGGACCCATGGTGCTACAGTATATCCTCACTAAATCTTATAGAAAATGCCAAAAAAAAAAAGAAATACAAAAAATATATGTAAAATTGCTTCGCTCGTCTTTCCACAAAGGTAAACAAGATTTAAACGGCTCCAGGACAGACGCGCAACCAAATATACATTCGTATGCTGAAAAATGCACCATGCCAATCCAAATTTCTTGCAAAATTTTTGTTTTTAAGGCAAAAACGGTTGTATTTTTGTTAAATTGATCCACATAATTACATTTTATTTTATTTCTATTCATTGAATATGAGGAAATGAGGGGTGGCTCAAGACCTTTGCACAGGACTGTATATGTATGCATAACTTTCAATTTTCTTCTGGCAGGTTTTTTTTTGTAATTATTGTAAAAATGTACGTATAACTATACTAGACTATTGGAACCTTTTTTTATGTATAATCTGTCACCTGTGTATTTGCTGCTCAGCTCATGTGCAATGTGTACTGGACATTTTCAAAGGTTCAGATCATACTGAGTGTTGAAAACATTGACCTGTAGTAAGATTTTACACTTCTCTATTAGTTGTGGACTGTGAAGATTCTGTAGTTATAGTTCTGTACACTTCTGTACAGTATAGTATTGTAAAGATATGTTTTTGTGTCTAAATAAAAACAGAATCCTAGCGTGTCTGTTCCCATACTGTATTTGATTGTATTTGATTTGTGAATTTTAAAACCATCTACTTTACATCGTCTGTTCTTTATTGATATTCTATACTTTTACTTCTTATATGAATCATGAATGAGTGAATTTTGGCAATTAATCAGTGGAGATTGCATGTATTTCAACATCTATGGCAGCATTATTTGAAAGTGAATCTACCTGGTCACAGATGAGTAGGCAGCGGCTCAGGCAGCTCTGGTACTTCTTTTTCTGAGTCTATTTCTGTCTGTGTTTGTCAAGCAAGAGAGCAGAGCCCATCATGAGCCTGTGTAAGAGTTAAAGTGGCTCATGTCGAGAACAGAAGCCCATCATGGAGCTTGATCAGTATGCCAGAGCACATCTGTGGGCTCCTCCAGGGAGGGCTGAGCAACAACAAAGTGATGTTAAAATTAAAGTTGGCCTACACGCTCTTGTGAGCCTCTTCAGTGCAGCGCCACATCTCCCTAAATTAGAGAGCTTCTGTCAGGAAGAGAGCCCCAGGACACTTTGGACTCCCGGTCATGCTCCTGATCTTCTCCTCCTCCTCTCACCCTCTCTCTGTTGTTCTGTTTCTCTGACTGTCTAACATCTGTCTAGCTTTTACTGTGGAAGCCGTTGCTCGTCTTGTTTATCGTCATCCTTCATAAAAAAGTACTTTATCTTCAGTTTAACTAAGGCTGCTTTGATGTGCTTTACTTTAAATTCAGCCCCTCTGTATAAGGATTTGGCGGATAATCCGAAAATGCATGTTAGCATTATATCCAGGGATTATGTCTGATATTTCTGATATAATTTCTGAGACGATGCAATTAGCAGAATTTAATAAGCAGCTTTTTTTTTTTTCATTCCAGTAGGTTTTGTTTTATTGTTCAATTGGTTCAGCTGTTTAACAAGTGCATGCTTACATTCAGTAGCTTACAGGATAACGTTCCACTAATCAGCCTGTTTTTATATTTCTAGTAAATAAAAGGAAAAAAAGAGGGATCATAGAGGAGACGGACGTCAACTAAATAGTGGACGACGAGAAGGATTAAGGAGGTGAAACAAAACACATAAAAATACAAAAACACATAAAAAGAAGGATCCCTTCCACCAAGGCTGTGAGTTGAAGGCATCATATAGTGATGGAAACATGAATGACAGCCAAGCTGTGAAGCGGAGGAAGAATTGGCCTTCACCTGGGACAGCCTGGCTGGGTGGAGGACGAGACAAGAGCTCATCATAAAAAAACTTTTTTTATTTTTCTAAACTTTTTTAAGTTTGTGATCTCAAAAAGAGTAAAAGATGAGTGTATATATATAAATATATATATATATATATATAAATCTATATAGCGATATATGTATGTATAAATATGTTATAAAATGTTTAAAAAAAAACTCAGCAGAGGTAAACGATGCATGAATGCAGCGCTGTTGGAGAGGGGGGTTGAGTGAGCATAGTTGCTTTCTATCCCCTCCCTCCTTTTGCAGACTATCTTATCCTGCCCTTAGACTGGGTGAAGGGATTAGGGTAAGACAAGTTGGCTACAGCCTTTTTAGACACAAGTCCATGCAACCTGGCTTCGACTAGGGCTCCAGTGTGTGGTGGGCCTGAGTCTTCCATCACTGACCTTCTGCTATGGGTCGAAAGTGACAGCTAACGCCTTGGTGGACAAAGGCTAAGTTCCTGTTGAACAGCATTAACATCATAGAGAGAAAGGTCAAGGGCCTTTAGTCATTGATGTAGGCCTAAAAAAAAAAAAAGCTTTTTTTCACTTTACACCTCACATTTCTCCTAAATGTCAGTATCATTGGCTTCAAGCGGTTGTATAAATTTGACATGCATTTAAAAAGGAAAACATTTTAATTTGAATTTTGCAGATATACATCCTCTGTACTGTACTCTTTCATGCCAATGTCAAGAGATGATACTTTTAAAAGACCTTAAGATCATATAACATTATAATTTAAATAGGAGAGACAGGGCAAGTCAAGATACTGTAAATATACCACCAAAAGCCTGTTCACTAAAAAAAAAAAAGTTTTAGAGATGTCTTTGAGGCTATTCTGTTCCCATGCAGTGTGTGATCAATTGTCATTATGCATACTTTAATGGTTATGGTTAAGTGTGGCAATTGCTAAAGCTACAAGACCATCTAATGACCATCTCCATCCCCGAATGAAAAGATGCAGTTCATACAGGCATTCATGCTGTCTGACAACCCTCTGTTTTCAGTAGCACAATGTGTAAAGGCCCAGTGAAGAGAAAGCGCAACGAGACATACAAGGCTGTGTGTGTGTGTGTATATGTGTGTGAGTGAGTGAATGAGAGAGAGAGAGAGAGAGAGAGAGAGAGATAGTGTATGGGCATGAAATGGTCACAGGGGAGTAAGTGGGAAATGGATGGAAAGGGGCGTCACTGATTCGTGGCTCCAGTGCTACCAAAAAGCATTACATTGTAGTGTTGTTGTAGAGGTGGCCATGTTGTGTAGTAAACCACTTTTGTACATGGTGTCAGGGGGCTACAAATTAAGACAATTGGAGCTGTCTGCTTTGTATTGTCACAGGAGTTTGGCCATCCATCTTGAAAATAGGCTCTTGCCTGCTATAATGTGGGAAACAAAGTGAAATGGGCAGTAGTTTTAGTCAAAGGGTTGCAAGCGAAATTTTACTAAAGTCTGTTACCTTTCTACTTCTACTGAGCTCCACTTTAGTGATATTCATATATAGTTAAACATTGTACTAATAACATGCTGCTGAGCATGGGTCAAATGTCAATTGTAGCCATTTACTAATGTTGTATTATTGTATTACAAGTATGGAGAAAAAAAAACATTTCTATATGAATATATCTATTTGTGACTTTGCGACCCTTCAAACGATGATTTTATTTCTTGTTTTCGATGGTGGTTCAGGTTTTGCACTGTCAGTGTACTGAGAGATTTTTACTTCGGTGGCATTTCTCTGTCTGTCTGATTCTTCGTTTCAGCTACTGAATGTACTTCAAACTCTTGAACTTTTTAGGTATATGTCCTTATTTTTTAAGTAGTACTTTGTAAATGTATGTACATGGTCTAGCTAGTCTCTGTTCTGATACTGGACCTGAGTTCTAATGTGTTGACTACTGTTATAAGGTAAAAAGGATCGCTCCGAGATAGTGTGATCAGTCGGAATTGGTTCACCAATGTGCTTCGAGAAAAGAAACTGAATTTCATAAGAAAACAGCAAAATGTTTTTGGTTTTTTTGATGCAAAATGTGAAAAATTAACTTCCATGCAAAAGCTTCCTGTTAAGATGTATTACTCTATATGTGAATTAAAACAAGAATTTCTTTTTTTTTTTTTTTTTATGTGACATGCAAATCAGACATGCTGATTTTCCAGGATTTTGGTTCAGTCAAGGATGGTACATTAAATAGTGTGTAGGTAAGCCTCTTCTCCTGATGCCATTTCCAAGCTTTGCAAAATCATGAGCTTCCTTGGACTCAGGTGTTATGTCAAGACAGAACTTACACGATCCACACCATGAAAATATAACTCCTCTTTGCTGCATTTTTGCTTTCAAAACAATACTTTGTTTTCTATCAAGCTGGCAACTTGTATCTCAGCGATTGTAGTACATTAACGTAACTATACACTGGGCAATGGAGGCACTTGTTCACCTGTTAGAGGAGAGTTATGGAGCATCAGCATGCATCAGCAGTGGCGGATGGGAGCTAACCGTCAAGACATGCTGTTTCAGGGACATTAAATCCGACTGGACAATTCTGTACTGAAAGTGACTGTAACTGAACAAAGTAAAACAAAAGATGTCAATTTCACAGAGATCCAAGACCTCTGGATTTATTTATTTGCTTTTTGTCTGTACGACATATATCTTGTTTACATGTCCTGGTTTTAGACCGCTGTAAGGTGTGTATCAGCCCTTGCACTGTACCGTTTGGCTTGTTGTCTTCACCCTATGCTATTTTTCCTTCCTTGATGTCTGAAGACATGTCCACCTAAGCACCAAAGTCAGCACATCCTGTCTTCCTCAACCCAAAGCCAAAAGGCAATGCAAACTGTAGTGTGCTCTTCATACACTTCCCTTTAGCTTAAGCGGAAATGAAACATGTGCTTATCTAACATTCCCTCATCTGAAATTTGTCTTCCTACCAGGCCCAAGAGCAGTTATGCAGATAACTTTGTCAAACTCTGAAGATTGATGAAGGACTCCAATCTTTTTGAACACAAACCTAAACCTACTTCAGCAATCACACACCCTCTCCACAACCTGCAGCCATGTGTGTCTTCACCAGTTCCCCTAAGCACAAAGGTTTGAATGGGGTATGAGAAGGCCATCTCAGTGAAAGAGTACCCACACATCCATCCTTCCATACATCCGTCAATCCATCCAGTGTCTATGTGCTTCCAGCCCCTTTATTTTCTACAAATGTACAAAATCTCCTTCTACTGTCAGCTCAATACAAAATGTGTTATAAAAAAAAAAAACAGTGTTCTTATTGTGCTACACTGGCTCAATGTAACAACAAAGCTATTTTTAATATTTTCAGGTTATTTTCTTCATATATATTTTGCAGTTGTTTCGAATAAGTACAAGTTTAGGAAAAATAAGCAGAAAAATCCATTTTGAAAATGGAAAGACTGTTCATGGTCTAACTTTGCATTTCAGTTGTTCTCTTTCTGTATGCTTCCAATGTGCTTCAGACAACCAGTACTATTTATTATATCATTATCTTATGATTATCATCATGATTAATATGATTATTAATAAATATTTCTTTCTTCAACAATCAGCCTTCATTGTCTTTTAATGTTTATGGATCCACTTAGCTTGATGCAGACCAATTTGAAACTTTTGAAATTGTGAGCCCTTGGCCAGACGATGTATATACTGAACTTATATACACATATTGTTCAGAACTTGCTCTTTTAATGATATCTTTATGTTTCATACATTTGAGGACCTGAAACCAGTCTCAGAAAAAATTGTTCTGGTCTATCTGTCTGTATACCTGTCTAGCCAGATTACATCACAGCATCGAGCTTTTTTTTTTTTCACTCATTCAGCGCTTTTGACTCAAGATGGGCGTGACGAAATGCATCTCTTAACACAGCCAATCAACGCAAAGTTTACTGTGTGTACACAGGGTATGCAGAAGACACAGAAACGACCATAATGCATCATGGCTTACTCCAAAACAAGGTGATGTACACTATGAAAACTGAACCCTGCACCATAAGTGAAATCAAAATGTTGAGTAGAAGGGATGTTATGAGCAGTTTTGTGTCAGATTACAAACCACAGGTTTTGACAGCGTACTGCGCATGCATCAAACGATCTTAAATCAACCAGTGGACAGGATTTAACAGAACTTTTGCAATACTTAGATATCTACCTGAAATTTTACCTGCACCATACATGAAATTGAAATGTTGAATAAAAGCGATGGTATAAACATTTATGTGCCAGATTTAATCAACTACTAATAAGCTAAAAAACAACAACAACTAATAAGCTTATTGCTCAATGTAAACAAACACCTGCACTGATAGATATTAATTAGAAAACCCAATATATATGAGATAATATTTTTACTGGGATTGGCTAATATTTCCACCACTGAAATAACAGTGCTGAAGTGGTAAAAAGGAATTTTAGGGGCTGTTTTAAGACAAAGCATCTACTTTTTCTATTTCTTATGTGTGATTTAATCTCTGATTATTGAACAAAAAGTGTTTTTGATTGATGTGGCATAAGGTATTTAATCTTAAAAAAAAATCTTTATATTAATAAATTAGGCAGAGTGTTCTGGCATGTAGAAACACAGGCAGACATGTACGTGGGCTTCAACTATTTCTAAAAACTCTGTAACTGTCAGTGACAGGTTCTTACGCTAGTGTATATCTATTTAGGGTTGTGTCTGTACATTAGTCAGAACTTGTTCTTTCAATTATATTTTTACGTTTTATACATTGGAGGACCTGAATCCACTGTTACTGTTCCTTATTTCATACACTGCTTGGTCAATAAAAAGTCACACAATCTAATATGATTAATTATGAGGTAAATTTACCATTGCATTGTTTTAACAAACATGTGATGTCACAGCATTTATTTTGGTTCAGAATTGCATTAATTTTTGCTTGAGATCTTACATTTATAACAGAGTAGATGGGGTGAGGTGCTGTATTTGTCCCAAAAAGCGATGGCTGCTGTGACGTAATCTGGCACTAAACTGCTCATAACATCCCTTCTACTTGTCATATTGGTTTAATTTATGGTGCAGATTTAACTTCAAGCAAATATCGAAGGACTGGTAAAGTTTCACTAAATTCTGTTAAGCCAGATTTGCGTGATGCTGTAACAAAATCGTCTGGACAGACATACAGACAGACAGAAATGTTCTAGATTCATTCTGGTCTCAGTTTTTCGTAATATGCTCTGGATCCAAAGGGGCAGCTCAGTGGCATTGGACTACTAATCGACAGGTTCCAGGTTCTAAGCCTAGCACCACCAAGTTTGGCCACTGTTTGGCCCTTGAGCACAGCCCTTAATAATGAAGATTAAAGATAGAATAAACATTAATTCAGTATTCCATGTATTTCTCTGATTACTTTGTTGTATGTTTTGTGATTATTTTATGCTGAAGTCTTAATATTTGATAGAGACAGGCAGGTTTATGTTTTTAGGTTTAGCTACCAAGCAATGTTCCACTATCATATTACAGTGTGTATTGGGATCAGTTTATTGTTAAGAAAGCGTTTACGTTTACTTTTGTAAACTTGCAAACTTTATACAGTTGTCCAATTTTGGGGTGCTCCTTGGGGTGCTTCTTTACCACATCGCTATATATAAATGCAGTATGCACCTGAGGGTAATTTCTGTCAAATTTCAATTAGTAGTTTAGATTGTTTGATTAAAAATTTTAGGTATGTATTATGTACCTTTCTTACAACCTTAGCTGTTCCTCAATAGCTTATTACTAATGAGAGAATTGTTATCGCATTCTACGTCAGGAGGTAATGATGATTTTATAAAGAGTATTGTACAGTAAGCGCATGGTAATGCATTACTAACAAATGAAGTGTTACTGTGCCGTTCTTTGGTAAGCACAGGTAATTTGGAACCATGTTACACTTGTTATTCAATTACGATTCATAAAAACTCTTATTGAATTATTTAAAAGCAAATTATTTAAAACACTATTGGAAAAATCTGTTAAATAGACAATATTTGTTGCTCATTGTACAGCCTTGTACTTGTGTTTCAGATCTTAACTGGCTAAATAAAACCATAACACCAAGAGACTTACTTTATCTCATATCTTATAAAGACATTAACATTTTAAACACAGTGGTATTGCAATAGGTTATGGTGGATTGGGTAGTAGGGTTCCAGGTGGAAGGTATAGGAAATTAGTGTCATTAATTAATCAGTTTTGTTTGTTTTTAGGCAAAGAGCTAGTAGATGGTTAGTAGCTCTGCAGAAGTAATTTAATTTTAAGTAAAATTACTAATTCAGACTCAGTAATTACCAATTGGGTTATAATTAACTCTTACTAACATACATGCTGAGTAATTAACAATTAGTTCATAATAGTTAATAAGAGAAAGGTAAATGTTAACCTCATACATTCCCAATTAGTTTGAGCAAGTTGAAATGTTTCTACTGAGTATTTTTTTTATTTTTCAGGTCATTATTAACTTCTCAAATTAACAAATGTATGCACTTTATTATTTTTAAGTGTCTATACTGTCATGTACCCATTTTTGTTCGCCTAGACTAATGACTTGCTAGATATTTATTACCAATGTTCCTATAGCAAATTTTCTTAGACCTATAAAGCAACTCCTTATGTAATGCCCTTGAACAGGACAGCGAATAGTGTATAAATAGACCATTCAACTTCGTGCTGGAAAAGAATGAGGCAGTGCTTGGCTGGAGCTCAGTGTGAAGTCAGTGCCGGTGTTAAGATTCAGAATTGGGAGTGAAAAGGATGATGAGTATTTTAGGCCAATTTGTCTTAAATCCCCTGATGACCATAAGATAGAGTGTACCTGTCCGTTCCCCCGATGATCATTTACCTACACAAAGCAAATGCACCATTGATCTCTCCTCTCTGTCCTCCAAAACAACACAAAGATGTGCACTCATCTACACTTAACAAACAAGGCTTCACTCTTTACATTGATCCCATGTTTCAGTACTTTTTCATCACCTCGTTATACATGCTGTGAGGAGTCTGGTCCAATCAAACAAACCTTTACATCTCTACTAGACATCAACTTATAAACTGGATGAAAAATATTAACCTGCACCTATCAGAAATGACAGTGTGTGCCAAAGACACAGAGCTTCTTCTGTTATTGTTTCTCCTTTTAGGGCTTATTGTTTCTCCTTTCAGTTCTTCTTACAGGCTTTTTAATTAATGTTTTAATTACAGAAAGCAGCTTACTTGTTCGTATGACCACTTTGGTGCAATAAGCCTTTCTGATCCTTCTTTTTTGAACTACAGGTGCAGGTGCAAAAAGGTGCCTTAGTTCTTACAGGTCAGACTTTGAACCTATCCTGTCCTGGGTCCTCCTGGAACTCCTGGAACATGCACACTTCTTGCTGTAGTTTATCCTGCTTGCCAATACCAGGAACGAAAGAGAACATGTTTTTTGGCCAGCATTACAAGAATGGCTTTCTTAGATAAGAAAGCTTGACTCACAGGGTTTCAGACTCATAGTACAAGCAGACCACCACTGACGTAAGGCGATAAAGCTGCCGTTCCCTGGATGACGGCTATTAAGACTGCATGCCTGCTAGCCCCTGTGCACTGCTGGGTTTCGATTAATTACATGTGAATATTCTATGTAACAACAGGACATATCCTTTTTTTAACACTCAGAGAGAGAGAGAGAGAGAGAGAGGAAATAGTGAAAAAAAATGGCAAAGCATTAATACTAATCACTGGTGCGGTAAATTAATTTTGGATTGCTTCTCTGGGTTTGTACAAAATTGTTTTGTTGAGGGTAAAAAGGAGATTAAGGCTTTAATTATACTTGGAAATTAATTCCCGAAAATAAATCCACAGTTCTAAAGGGCTCTCTTTCATGGCGCTTATGTGGTGTCTGTCACGTGTGGGATTATAATGAGATGCAGCTGACACTGTAAGAATCACCTACTGTCAATATTGGGACTTTTATTGTCACTAAATTAAATCAAAGTTCATTACTTGGTGGCCAATCATGACTGAAGACGTGCACTATATGCGGCATACAGTATATTTACAGTATATTAAATGTATCAGAGATGGATCCTCTGATATATTTTTTTTCTTGAATAAGCTTTTTTAAAAGTATAAAATTAGAGAATCTATTTCTGTGCAGTGAAGCAAACCGGTCTACATATATTTAGAAGTTATGCAAATTGCTTTTGTACCTCGGGAAACATCAGTGTGGGAATATTTGCTGGTGTTCTATATTTAAGATATTTTTTTCAGGATATTTCAGTAATGTAGCCATGGAGAGAGTCTCTTGGGAGTTTTCAGTTATTATTTTGATACCTTCTGAATTATACCAAGCAGTTTATTGAGTCTTAGTAGGACAGCTTCAAGCAAGTACAAGTTTCTGGTAATTTTCAACTTTTGAAGTTTGGGGTAATTTAGAGAATTTTGAAGAGAAAATAATACAAAGTAAATGAGATAGAGACTGTGTGAGGGGAACAAGGAGAAATGTCCATTTCTGGCTCACAGATAAGACCACAGCCTCAAATAACTATAGTAAATATTGACTGTAGACTTGAGTGGAGGGAACAAGAGAGAGGGAGAGAGTTTGTTCCTGAGGTAAAGGATCATTCTGCTAAGAGTATGCATAAACATTACACCCTATCCTCATGTCCTCCTAGTCCCACGCTCATCTGTCTCCTGTGTTTGCTTGTTTAATTAAACACAGGTCAGTTTTTCCACACCACACCTACTGTATGGTCCGAGACTTCACTAATCCTCCATCACGACTCTATTACCCTGCATCTCTCTCTCTCTCTCTCTCTCTCTCTCTCTTTCAAGCACACACACCAGACACAAGGACAAACACCACAACTCCTCAGTGTGTTCTCTGCCTACAGGTCTCCAAATCCCCCCGCAAACACACCACCAGATCAGCGGTGAGGTACTAAGCTACTGCCAACTCGCAGCTCAGTGGAGTCAGAGAACAGCATGAAGGAGGAAACAAAAAAGATGTTTTTTCCCCCTCATTCAACTCCCTTGTTAAATGCTGTCATGCTTTGAAATTTAATCAATATTGTTTCAATTAAATATTTGTTTAATGTCCTGAGGAGGAATAGTTAAAGCTTGGTAATGTTCTATCATAAAGTACCATATGTTCTAGAAATAATCCCAGTGAGTGTGAGTTACTAGTTTTGGGTATTAAGCAGGTAATTGAACGATATAAATATTATTAAGATAATAGGATATATAGGATAATATAATAATGGGGGTTTTTGGTTTGTTTTTGTAGAATTTAAACTATATCATCTTAATTAAACCAAAATGTGCTTCATCATCACTTGGAGTACCTGGCATTCCATCCATAGTTTGTGTTTAACTTGTGTTGAGTATTCCCATATTAGGCAGCAAATCTAGTATGATACTGACCTTGGTAAAGCAGTTGCTGAAGATGGACAGGTGGATGGATGGATGGTTGGATGGACCATTAAAATAGCAAAACCACAAAATCTGTTATCATTAATAATATCAATATTCAATAATGGGGTAAAGCATGTTTTACAACACTGGCAAAAGTTTCAGACTTGAGCATCCATCTCGGGCCAGTATAACCTGTCATATAGGCTAGTTATAGAGTTTTTAATGGTGCAGCTGTCCTACTCTCCCAAAGGATGTACAGTATATGTGCTTAGAACCTGACTGCATTGATTTTTGAGTAGGGCAGAACCAGTAGGTCAGTGAGCTTCCCTTGGCACCCAGCATGGTAGAGGAGGCTGCACTTTATGAGGAAGTACTCTACTGGGAGAGTGTTAGCATTCTCTTTTGAGTCTGGTTTCACTCAAATTTTCTTGCTCTTGTAATGTCTGGAGTTTATTATTAGTTTATTAGGGATCTAAATCTACATCCAGATATCTGTAAACCTGCTCTGTGCTCTAAATAGTAAATAATTAACCAGCTATGATATTTTTTATGTCATTTATGATAAAGATTAAAACCTATTAGTAATTTTTGTGTAATTTACTCTTATTGTCCTTTTCATACATCACGCTTATTTACAGCTACAACACGCTTACAACAACACACATATTTTGTTTAAACATGCAGTTTATACCAAACCTTATACTTTAAGGCAATGTTGTAAATTGACAGGCTCGCCTTACAGAAAAATACAGCCTTGTACAAGATTGTACGCAATAATATTAGCTAATTATAATTAGCTCATTGAAATATAAGAAAACAGTGGGTGGATGTACAGGGAATGAAAATTGTAAAGTTTGTGGCTTAGTGATGGGCTTCTCGGCTGCAAGATGGAAGGCATGGGTTCAAATTAAAGCCGATGCCTCAAACACAGCCACGGGGGCTGCAGGTCATTGTCAGTGCAGGTCTGGATAAAAAGGCAAGGGTGGGATCAGGAGGGGCATCCGGCATAGAACTGTGCCAAGCACAATATGTGAGAGAAAAGAGGTTCCACTGTGTCAACACCTAATGGGCAGCCAAAAGAACAACAACTGTGTCTGATATACTGTAAAAAGTAAAGTTTATTATTTCTACAGCACTTTTTGTAATTGTTTACAATTATTTACTGTAAATTTACACAAAGGACTTTTGTGTAACTGTAAGCAAACTGTAGCTATGATCATCTATTTCTAAAAAAATAAAATAAATTTTGACCATTTAGAGCAAAATTGGCATCAAATCCATTTACCTGTTTGATCTAATATCATCTTACAGCTCACACTTTAAACGCAAGTGACTATGACTGTATGTTATTGTGCAAATCGAGGCCATTTAATAGATAAACTGCTGCTTGTGTTCTTTTTTTCTTTTTTTTATGAAATGGTCACTTAATGAAAATTGAGCCATTATTGCACTGTTAATTCCATTGTCATGTTTTATTATTATTGTTTCATTGATTATCTTGTTACAATGGCACCTGTCAATGGGTGAGTCATATTAGGTAGCAAGTGAACAGTCGGTTTTAGAAGTTAATGTGTTAAAAGCAGGAAAAATAGGATAAGAATAAGTATAAGAATCCCAGCAACTTTGACAAGGGCCAAAATGTCATGACTATGCAACTGTGTAAGAGCATCTCCAAAATGACAAGTCTCATGGGGTATTACTGGAATGCAGCTGTTAGCAGCTACCAAAAGTGGTCCAAAGAAGGACAACCAGCAAACCAATGAGAGGGTCATGGGTGCCCAAATCTTATTAATGTGAGTGGTGAGCCCATCTGATCCCATTACACAGAATACTGCAACACAAATTGCAATAAAAACGTGCTGGAAGGGATAAAAAGCTGTCAAAACAGAGTGTACTGTATGTATGGTTCTGCACCAGAACTAGAACCTAAAGCAGTGGGAAAATGTGGACGAGGCTACTGAATCAAGTTTTGTTTTACATCATGTGGAGGGCTGGGTGTATGTATGTGCATCATTTACCTGGACAAAATATGCCATCAGGATGCATTATGGGAAGAAGGCAAGCCGGTGTTGGTCATGTGAAGCTCTAGGAGTGTTCTGGTGGGAAATCTTGGCTCCTGCCATTTATGTGGATGTTTCTTTGACATTTACAACCTATCAAAACAGACCATGTACACCCCCTCATGGCAACAGTATTCCTTAATAGCAGTAGCCTCTTTCAGCAAGATAATGGCCTTGCCACTCTGCAAACATTGTTCGAGCAACATGACGAAGAGTTCAAGGTGAAGACCTGTCCTCCATATCCCACAGATCTCAATCCAATCGAGTATCTGTAGAATTTGCTGGACAAACAAGTGCAATCCTTGGAGGCTCCACCTCACAACTCACAAATTTAAAAAGAAATCTGCTGCAAGCATCTTGGTGCCAGATATCCTGGCACACGTTTAGATTTCTTGTGGAGTTTATGCCTCAAGGAGTCAGAGATGTGGCTCAAAGAGGACCTACAAAATATTAGGCAGGTTGTTGTAATGTAATTGCGGATCAGTGTATATGTGTTTTACAATATGCAGCACTTTGTAAATAGGTTTTATTACTAATACACATACTAATATGATCTGTTCTGAATGCTGAATATTAGATGTTTACATGTTGCCCGAATATACTCATTTTTCTCTAATATTTGTATATATCTGTGTGGATTTCATCTACGAGGCTGGTCCTGAGTGTTTATACAATATACTGTATGTGTGTGAGCAAAGAAGGCCCTCTGAGCATTAGTTGTGTTTACTCCTGACTGTGAGGAATAGTTCTATTTAAGGCAGGCCATCTATCTCAGTCACATTCAATACAGCCTCGGGTTACAGCATGCCTATTTAAAATGGAAGCATGCAATTGTACAATAATGCCAGAGCTTGTTTGTTACACCATTGTTGTCTCCTCTTTATTCTCCATCTCTCTCTCTCTCTTTCTCTCTCTCTCTTCTCCTGTTTCTATTCTTTCCTTTCGATTTTCTCTTCCTCAAAGGCTCACAGGTCCTCAGAGGCCTTTTCTGTTCCTTACAGCTGTTTAAGGAGATCATATAAATCGATGCAGGGGAGAGAGCCGAGACACTAATTATGGGAGAATATTGTAACTATGGTGACGAGCAGTCTACCAATACCCTCGGCCCTCAGCCCTGCTTTATTATGTGAGTTCATCATGAACATGTGTCAAGTTAATGGGCTGTATGGACATTGGCCCAGGAGCTGAGTGATTCCTCAAATCTTCAAATGCTGAATAGACACTACATACAAACTGTCTACATGCATGGAAATCTACCACAAAACAAACTTACTGAACATACTGTTTACCCTCTTTGCCATGCTTAGATACTGATGCTTTACTGAATTTTAAATCCCCTTTAGAGAAAGGTGCATTTGTGTATTTCCCTATACATACAGTATATGAAGGTGTATAAGTCTGTCAGTGTTTGTTCGCATAGCGCATGTGTTTTTTTCTGAAAAGGATTCGGAGCGACCTTTCTCTGATTTGCGTTTGTTGTTTGACACCAAAAGAACGTGTAGCTCAGTTAATTAGCAGGGCCGCAGGGCTGCCGGGCTGTACGGGGGGAGGGTATAGCCTCCGTCTCAGCAGAGCACAGCCTCGACACGTCTCAGCGAACATCAGCTTGTTTTGATAAGGGACTTTCTGAATTAGCGCAGCTCCTTACGGACCACTTTCCCTGTGCTGTAGCAGCCAACCCCACTCATTATTTATCCTGCTGGAGGAGCGCAAAAAACAAAAGTGCAGCGATGAGCAGCATTAGCACATAATCACCCACATGTCTGCTCCACATATGAAACAGCCTTATCACTTATTTTTTTTTCTTTTTTTGTAAAGTGCGGGCCAGCATGTTTCGCAGGCCATGCACAACAAAGCAATGGAGAAAGAGGGATACAGAAACAGATATCAGGAGAGGCCGCTGCCTGTCCTGATTCTCGCTGTGCCTATAAACTGATCCTGCACTCTTCGCCTACATGGGCTCATTAAAATTTAACTGTGAGTAATTAGGAGCCCCCAGCCCCAGCAAATATATTAATTTCCCCTAAATAGATGTTTACGGTTTGATACCTTCCCTTGTCAGAACTTTAAGCAAGGAGATACATTTTACATTATGCAGCACACATCTTTCTACAGTGTCACATCAAACCTCAGCAGGAAGCTGAATGGTATTTAGCAGTCTTTTAAAAATTCCAATCAAGTATCAACCAAATAAATAACATTGATGATGGGAAAATTACTTTAAAATGCCAAGCTACAAGTTGGTATAAAGACACAGCTCAGAAACATTAAAGTCTATTCTTCAGAGAAACATACTCACTATACTACAAGCTAGAATATGCTTTAAGTAGCTTAAATGCATTAAAGTTACAGCCTGGCTTTACTGTATATCAGTTCTTGTGCTAATTACAAGTAACAATCAAAAGAATTCAGAGGGGGGAAAAAAGTAATTCATGCATTATCATTACTATTGAGTTTTTGTCATCACTGCTTTTTTTTTTTTTTTTTGCTCTCAGTGAACACACAATTAACTAAAATTAGGGTAGTCATCCCAATGGACTTGCTCTGAATCAGCACTGTGGAGCTGCAAAAGACAACAGCAGTGGCTTTTTTTATGCTTCCTCTTCCAGTTTACATAAAATTTAAAAGGCTTGCCTCTGGGTGTCTCCCAGGATCCAACTGACCTCGACCTGCATAGCCTGGCCTGGCAATGGCATTCAGTCATCTATATTCATTTCACACTCAAAGCACATTTCATACACAAAAACTCAATAAAAAACGAGAACTCGTCAATATAAGACGCCACAAATTAACACAAAGTTAATAAAACATTCAATTTGGGCAAATTACCATCTGATGAGTGATGAGTCATCTTGATTTAATGTTTTTACAGTATAGATAAAATTATTGATAACGGATCATGATTTTTTTCATTGTATTTGTGTTTAGAAATTTACACTACTGTAGTTCTGTCAATCAAGTGCCAAGACTAGTTAAAGTTGAATGTGATAAATATGTATACCAGGTTTGGGTTTTGAAGGTAATATTACATCAAAATTAATAAGGTAAAAGGCAGGAGGCGCTTTGGCATTGTGGCCTCACACATCCAGTGTTGAGGGTTGGATTCCTGTCTGTGTGCATGGCGTTCTCATGTTCTCCCCGTATTGGTGGGTTTCCTCCCACAGTCCAAAGACATGCCGTAGTGTGCGTGCTCGTGCACTGCAATGGACCTCATGCACTAGTCTCCAGGGATAGCCACCAGGCTTCCCATGACCCTGTACATTATAAATGTTGTAGAGACTGAGTGAGTAAATGAGTGAGTATGATGTTATGCAGGATAATCAGTTAGATTTTAATCTAATATGAGTAGTAAAATAAGTAGAAATACTGCAAAGACTGAGGATCAGGTTCACAACATAGAGTGAGAATACTAATGAGTGAATTAACTAATGTTAATACTAATGTAGATAGATAGATAGATAGATAGATAGATAGATAGATAGATAGATAGATAGATAGATAGATAGATAGATAGATAGAAACTGGATGGTTGTGGTGCAAATGTTCCTGTAACTTCACTTGGAATGAAGGAGGTAAAAAAGTTTGTGACTTCGATGGGAGGAGTCCCAGATGATGCTGTGTGATCTTCGAAGACATTTACTGCAGTGAAGGTGCTCAATGGCTGGTTCCAGTGGTGTGCTGAACGGTTTTCACCACCCTTTGCAGTGCTTTCCTTTTTAAAACTGTGGAGCTGCCATACTAGACAGTGATGGAGTTGGTCAGGATGCTCTCAATGGTGCAACGATAAAAGCTTTCTAGTATCTGGGGAGACAGATGAACTTTCCTAAGTCTCCTCAGTAAGTACAGTAAAGACGCTGTTGCACTTTTCTAACTAGAAGTGAAGTGTTATGATGCAGCACAGATTCACTTCAGTTCCACAGAGGGGAGAGAATCCCCTGTTTTTTTTTTTCTTTGGTTTTCTTGAAGTTTTTCATGGAGTTAAAGGTGAGGTTGTTGGAGGAACACCATGCTAATGGCATGGAATCTTTTCCCTATAGACCGACTCATTATTGTCATCAACTGCACATAAAAATAATAGTGCACATGAAATCACAATGAGTATGTTGCAATCACCAAGTAAATCATTGCAAGGAGGACTGCACAAGGTATTCAGCCATGTTAAGTAAACTTCCAAATCATAGGGAACACACCTGCTCAGATCAAAGGGAATTGTGTACAGTGTAGAGAAGAACTGAACTGTAGTTCACATCACACTGCCAGGACTGGACAACCAAGATTATCCATCAGTCCAAAATAAATAGAGATATATAGACAATATAAGACCTGGCGTTAATGTCATGCACCATTTTTTTTTCTCAAGCAAAAAAAAAATTATATTACATCATAATCTCAGGGTGAACCCCTAGAGGGCGCCTTGCTGCCAAAGACTTTTTGACTTTTGAACTTCATTTCCCAGAGTGCACTTTGGTCAGGTGATGGGTCCTTTCACCTGAACTGAAGCTGCTAATCAGTTTGGCTATAAGTAGCCATACTTTGAGTTTAGTTTGTCTCGCATCTGTTCTGTTTTCTCTTGTTCTGTCGGAATGCTGCTGTTTGGTTTACTGTTCATGTTTTGTTCATTCCTATTTTTAGGAATTCCTTATATTTATTTTTTTGTTTCCTTTTCTTTATATTGTACCGTTTTTTACGCCGGGAAGAATGCTGGAGAGACGAGTGAGCTTATTTGCTACCCAATGCAATGGCTGGGAGTACTTTATTAAGCACACAGCATGTAAGGCATGAGCAGCACCTTCACTCAGGAGCCTACATCCAATTCAGCACTAGCTTGAACGGGAGCACATTTCACACGTCACACCCCGCTCACACACCACAGGGCCTAAGCCACTAACCAGAACACCTTTCCCCAATATGGTGAACACACCGACATTCCCGCAAGGCATGCTGGTCGTCAGCCGCCGCCCCGCCCACGCCACACTGCCCCCACCCGAGCTGTGACCGTCCCTGGTCACCATGACGAACTTTGCCTTGGAGGCGTGGAGGCGGTCGGCGCTGGGAACGCCGGCGTCCTTTGGCAGGTGAGGGATGAACGCGAATGTAGTCCTGAGGCGGTCCGGCCTCCACATAGTTCGATGTTTCCCCGGCGTGCGGCTGGTAAGGCGCAAGACGGTCCCGGTGGAGCTAAACTCGTGCCCGCCCTGCCAACCGCACCCGGTAGATGACATCGGAGAGCCGAGCTGGCTGTGAGTGTCCACGCCCATTCGCCCCATAGGTGCCCCCACCCAAAAGTCTTGCAGCGGTGCCCGCGAGCGCTGGGTGGGGCCCTTCTGCCTGGCGATGAGCGGTTCACAGTTCCACAACCCGTGGGAAACAGTGGAGCCGGTTTCCACGAGCGCCCGCAGTAAGACGCCGTCCGGCACACAGTCGATGTAAAGCCCCGCGGGGCTCCCCAATCGTCCACCCGGCGCTAGTTTAGCGGCTGCTGGTGAACGCTGTCCCTCAGGCCTGAGAACGTTACAGCGGTAGTCCGGCTGTCCCTCAGGCCTGAGAACGTTGCAGCGGTAGTCCGGCGGTCCCTGGCCTCGGCGTCGTCGCAGAATCTCGGAAGCGGTGTCGAGGCCTAGCCGCGACGGGTAGCCCTGTCCCCGGCTAGGTTCACCTACCAAGCGCCACTGAGCTGCGGGCAGTCGCTCGGCTCTTTCGCCGTGATGTGCCGCCATTATGGGCTCAGCGCGCTCGGCCTCGCGCAGCGCCTCCTTACGGTCACCCGCGCCGTCGCCTCGTCGCGAAACGTCGGAGAGCTGCTCGTTGCCTAGCCGCGACGGGTAGCCCTGTCCCCGGCTAGGTTCACGAACCGAGCGCCACTGAGCTGCGGGCGGTCGCTCGGCTCTTCCGCCGCGATGTGCCGCCGATATAGGCTCAGCGCGCGCGGCCTCGCGCAGCGCCTCCTTACGGTCACCCGCGCCGTCGCCTCGTCGCGAAACGTCGGAGAGCTGCTCGTTGCCTAGCCGCGACGGGTAGCCCTGTCCCCGGCTAGGTTCACGAACCGAGCGCCACTGAGCTGCGGGCGGTCGCTCGGCTCTTCCGCCGCGATGTGCCGCCGATATAGGCTCAGCGCGCTCGGCCTCGCGCAGCGGCAGGTCGCTTTGCCGGCTAACGGCGCACGGAGCTGTATCTTGCTCCGGTGCTTGCGCAGCGCCAGCCTCCGCCCCGAGATCCAGCGCCGGGATTTTCTGCTTCCCGCTCCGCGTTGGTTGACGTGGTGTGCTCGCGCTAGCTCCGCCAGGAAAGCGCTTCTTCTGCGCGAGTAGTCGCTCCGCTACTCGGCGGCCCGCTTGGATTTTTAGAAGGTCCTCCTTTGTGCGCTCGAACCCGTTATTCTCCATCCCACTTCTGACACCAATGTAGCGTTTTTTACGCCGGGAAGAATGCTGGAGAGACGAGTGAGCTTATTTGCTACCCAATGCAATGGCTGGGAGTACTTTATTAAGCACACAGCATATAAGGCATGAGCAGCACCTTCACTCAGGAGCCTACATCCAATTCAGCACTAGCTTGAACGGGAGCACATTTCACACGTCACACCCCGCTCACACATCACAGGGCCTAAGCCACTAACCAGAACACCTTTCCCCAATATGGTGAACACACCGACATTCCCGCAAGGCATGCTGGTCGTCAGCCGCCGCCCCGCCCACGCCACAATATTAAATATATATATATAAAAAAAACGTAAGTGTTAATCTGTGCACCCATGCCTCGTCTACATACAAACAAGACACATCATTATTTTTATTAATCTACCTTTAGTATATAAAGAATGTAACCCATAAAAAATAAAGTTTACATAGGCTATTAATTTGTAAATAATATGTATCATTTTTTAAGGTATGACACCATACATATTGTAATTTAATCAAGTCACATGAATCAACTTACATTTCTTACTATACTGTACACTAACCTAGAGGATTATTAGGAACACCTGTTCAATTTCTTATTAATGCAATTATCTAATCAACCAGTCACATGGCAGTTGCTTCAATGCATTTAGGGGTGTGGTCCTGGTCAAGACAATCTCCTGAACTCCAAACTGAATGTCAGAATGGAAGAAAATGGTGATTTAAGCAATTTTGAGCGTGGCATGGTTGTTGGTGCCAAACGGGCCGGTCTGAGTATTTCACAATCTGCTCAGTTACTGGGATTTTCACGCACAACCATTTCTAGGGTTTACAAAGAATGGTGTGAAAAGGGAAAAACATCCAGTATGCAACAGTCCTGTGGGTGAAAATGCCTTGTTGATGCTAGAGGTCAGAGGAGAATGGGCCGACTGATTCAAGCTGATAGAAGAACAACTTTGGCTGAAATAACCACTCGTTACAACCGAGGTATGCAGCAAAGCATTTGTGAAGCCACAACATGCACAAAATTGAGGCGGATGGGCTACCACAGCAGAAGACCCTATCGGGTACCACTCATCTCCACTACAAATAGGTAAAAGAGGCTACAATTTGCACGAGCTCACCAAAACTGGACAGTTGAAGAGTCAGAATTTGGCGTAAACAGAATGAGAACATGGATCCATCATGCCTTGTTACCACTGTGCAGGCTGGTGGTGGTGGTGTAATGGTGTGGGGGATGTTTTCTCGGCACACTTTAGGCCCCTTAGTGCAAATTGGGCATCGTTTAAATGCCACGGGCTACCTGAGCATTGTTTCTGACCATGTCCATCTCTTTATGACCACCATGTACCCATCCTCTGATGGCTACTTCCAGCAGGATAATTCTTTGGGATGCATCTTTGGGATGTGGTAGAACAGGAGCTTCGTGCCCTGGATGTGTATCCCACAAATCTCCATCAACTGCAAGATGCTATCCTATCAATATGGGCCAACATTTCTAAAGAATGCTTTCAGCACCTTGTTGAATCAAAGCCACGTAGAATTAAGGGGGTCAAACACCGTATTAGTATGGTGTTTCTAATAATCCTTTAGGTGAGTGTAAATTCCACTAATATGTATTGTATAACAATTGTATAACAAGTTTTTGTCTCATTATACAATATATTTTGTATTTTATTTTAGAAGTAGCAGCAACAGGTAACTGAGGTGTTTATGTTACCAGGGTAACACATGAACACATAACACATGTCTGTGTTAATTACATGGCTGGGTGTTCCAACTGGAGAAATTCTGTCAAGGGAACTTCCCTTTGCTAACATTCCCCGTGCGGGGAGCAGGTAGTGCTGTTTATGGACACTGTGGAATGGAACACAGCTTATTTATCAATGCCATGTTGCTAGTCAGCCAACAGGTTACCTACTTGCAAGTACAAGAAACTTCATTAAAAAAAGGAACAAGCACTAACTCATCGCTACTTAAAATAGGAATTAGGCTAATAGCTTCATCACATAGGACTAATGATGATACCGCTCAGCACTGACACTGCATACCGCATGCTCACTACATAATACTCAGGGCAGTATTTCAATCTTAAAAAGTTGGCATCTGTATGTGAAACCCATTAACGGAACCTATTCTGCTATTTGAATGAACTTTAAAAGGATCATTAAAAAGGTTAACACTTCCCTGTTGTGCACCAGCTAGTCCCTCGTCATATGGCCGTGACTGCTGTCCAACACTAATAATCCATACATACACAGGAGATAATACTCAGAGCAGCATTATAATTCAGAAAAGCCTACATGACTACGTTAAAATGGCACCATCAGGTTCTCAGATCAGACACAGTCAGCAAATTTGGTACCCTTCCTTTATTAATTTAGTGCATATCGTAGGTGGAAATTGATTTTGAGAAAAAAGTTTTGCACATAGATTGTGTTGTGCACCATTCAGGACTGAGTGGTGAGTGTGTGGTCCTCCGTTACATGTTTATTTGCCTAATTATTTAGTGTTAATTAAGTTGGAAGGCTTCGCCACCAAGGCAGAACAGTAGCATCTGCTGTTCAGTGGAGGGGGAGTAAGTAACCAAGCCTGAGAATTCAAGACAAGGGGGCCAGTTTCAATACCAAACACCGCAAAGAAAGAAGAGTAGATGGTTTTAGTAGACCAATTAATGAAGTGATGTGAGGAGGGTAGGCCAGAGGGACAGGACATAGTGCTGGCATCTGGGTGTACAACCCATTAAAAGAGACTATTCTGCTGTTTGAACACCCATAAAAGGTTCATTAAAAAAAGGGAGGCCTTCTTTAACACTTCCCTGTTGTGTACTAGCTATTCCCTCATCGCATGACTGTGACCATGGAGCAAGACTGGCCAATAAATGTTTTATAGTTGTACAGTCACAGGGCAGTTTCCCCACTCTCCCCACATCCCAAGGCTCCAATCGGCTGCAATTAAAAGGGAATCATGCGAGTGGAACAATTGGCCAAATGCACCTTGGAGATCCCTCGTCAAGAGAGAAAGGGACCTCTAATGGTTTTTTAATGTAAATATTTGTTGACTTAACTGACGGGCCACAGGAACGTTAAAATCTGATTGAGGGAGCCCAAGGAGTTCTTCCATCACAACTGCCTTTGCCAAATACAATTATGTTGAACTCCAAGAAACTTTTAATCATTCACGCTTTGTTCCTTGCAGAAGTGCTGTCCCTAGAGTGCTTCTTAATGTTTAATTCTGCCTTGCTGGACAAAAAGAGGGAGGGTGTCGTTCTTTCAGGCCCAGGGCAGCCAAGATTCGTGTTAGCAGACCTCCATTAGAGCTTAGCTCTAGGAGGGGCCAGAGGTCACCTAAGACCTTAGTCACTCAAGCAGCAAATACCCCTTTAGCTTTAGAGAAGCCAGAGTATCTTGCTGTCACTCTTGGTCCCACTCTCCTCTTGTCTCACCATTGCCCTTATTCAGTTTCACTCTCTTCCTTTGCTGTTCTTAATACCTCTGTGCAGCATCTTTCCATGGTCTACTCAATAGAAATAAAGACAACGCTGAGAGAGTTGTGGTGTGTTCCGATGGACTGCAAAAGTATGTGCTCCACGCAGCACCAGAAACTTTGCTTTCCAACTATGGCACTGTGCTGCAAGAGGACAGACCGTTAAAGGTATCATAAAGACACTTCACAACAGATGAAACCAGATCTAATGACATAGGATCTGTTATAACCTGTTATATTCAGTAAGGATAACGAATAAAGAGATAAAGCTCACAATTTAATAAATGATGTGTCCATGTAATGTGAGATCCGTGCTCATTAAGAACTTTTCATCCAATAAAATCTGACATCAGTTTCACAAATGGTGTGAGAATTACTCTTTATATTGGATTGGGTGTGAATGAAATGCCAGTTTAATACAGTAAGGGTTAATTCAACAGTGGTAATTTTACTGTGTGCAGAGCAATTTTAACATATTGCAGTCTCTGGCTATTACACATGCAGAGGCAGGCAGCAAAAATGAAGGATTTTGATTGCAAGTCATTAGGCGAGATGGGGTGAAGAACAGGGATGGGGAGTTCATGTAACACTCTTTCCCTCCTTCATCTCTGACATAGGCGAGCAAGGGTTCAATCTTTAATGTATAATAAAACATCATAAAAATTAAACCCACAAGATTTTGTTTTAAAATGCAGCAGTACATTTAGGTACATTCGGCATGAAAAATTTATATTGCCAGCAGGCTTCAGAAGTAGATTATTTATTATATATCGGCATATGCTAATAAATATGCCTCGACATATTCAAAGTGCACGTCAAATTAAAAATTGATATTGCTTGTGGCCGTTAGACATAGAATATGCATGGTGTGCTGTTACACTCATTCAATACTGGCAGACTTCTTTAAGGGGTTACAGTTCAACCTGCAGACCTGCACATCTCTGCGACTGCAGGAGAGTGAACTTTACCCAGATTAAATCAGCAGTTTAGTGCTTTTACACAAAACAGCCCCAATCATCTTAGCTGGGCCTCCCTATTGTATTGTCAATATTTAATACTGTATATAAGGATTTGAAAGCGATACAACGATTGGCGAATGAAAGTACTGCGCATAATGTATTCCTTATCTAAAGTTATTCAGTATTATTCCCAGGTGAGTACCCTGGAGGAGACATAATTAATAATCATCGTGCTGCCCCTTCTTGATCGCTTATTAATAAGCTCCCCTGAGATTTACAGTTTAACAGGCAATAAGTAGAGCCCAAACCAAAAGGCAGTTACATGCATTGCTCTCTATGATTTAAATATGTAACAGCAGTCAAGTGACATGTTTAGATGTTCTACAAATGAACGATTAACGATAATTTCCCTTTCGATAATGTAAGTGGTGCCATGTGTCTCAGATATCACTTAAGATCAAAGACTTGATTTAGCGTACGGCCAACCAGGTATCTGTAATTCTGCAAGCAGCCCTAAGCAAACAAGATCTCTATGAATATAATGTACAGAATCGAAGGTCTGGGTTAACTGGAAGCCAGTAAGAACCATACAGCCAGGGGCACATGCAGCCAAGTGTGCCATCAAGTGGCCATTGTGCAGAAATTCAGCTTTAAACATTAATCTTATTAATCTGCCAATAGAGTCGCATTTACATTCAGGGCTGGAGCACACCTGATTTAGCAAATTAGCTAATTACCAAGCCTTAATTGATTGAATCATGCACAGAAAGCTAGGAAACATTAAACCGTCACATGTGAATGCTCAAGGACTATAAAATGCTCACTTCTGTGGCTGAAAATATTGGATTTAAGAAAAAAAATTAATTGGCTCCAGTATCAAATTCATATAAGTTTGCATATAAAATCAAGGTGTGTGTGTGTGTGTGTGTGTGTGTGTGTGTGTGTGTGTGTGTGTGTGTGTTTTTTAACGGTGGTTTAGAACTACAGGTTGATGTTGTGCCTCGGTGTCACATTTAAACATATGCAGAATCATTGCATATTTAGTCTCTGAGAAAATATACAACTGCCGAGACAGGAAGTGGGTATGCCTGGCATCTTTAGCTGAGTTCACTGAAATCTTTAGAACAGTGATAGGGTGAACTGATGGAGTAAAGCTTAAAGTCAGAGTACCTAGAGAGAGGCTTCCTAAAGCAGTCAGTTCCAGGTCTCTTCACACAAGCCTACCCTGAGCGAATAGGGAATTGATGGCACTCAGCAGCCCCTGGAAACAGATGCCAGCACACCAGCGAAGGACTTCAAGGACTAGCCGTTGACAGGTGAGCCACTCCAGCGAGCACAAATTGTCCTCTCTCCTCTGAAAAGTGCTTAGCTCGTCTTCTGTCAGGCCTAGGGAGGGGTAATGGCTGTTATATGGGCGGAGAGTGATGGAAATAGGTTACAGCTGGAGCGTTTTGCTGGCTTTTGCACCAAGCGTTTTAGCGCTCAGTCCTCCTGCTATTTGCCTCCTTTTTCCCCCTGCTGTAGCAGCAGTACATACAGTCAGAGAGGTTCACAGAGCAAGACTGGCAATGAAGCAGAGAGGCCGACGGGTCGTGTAGAGGCAGCACAGCTTGCTGAACTCGGGGCCACTAGGGCAAGTGAAAAGCAGGAAAACAGAGGTCTGTGTCAGAGGGAGCTGAGGAGATGAGTGGGGTGATGGTGCGAAATGGCAGAAAACCTTGTGCAATAGGAGGTCAGATGATCTCAGATGAGAGAAGATGCTTCAGCGTCAGTTTACTAATGATTTAAGCAAATCCAGGCTAGGGGTTTAGAATCGTGTAGGCAAGAGAATGCAAACAACTGAAACAGATAAACAGCAGAAATTTTAATACCTTTTATTCATTTTCAACATGTTACATTCAGATCAGAGTGCGTAGAGTTTGCATGTTCTCCCCATGCTTGGTGGGTTTCCTCCAGGTATTCTGGTTTCCTTCCACAGTCCAAAGACATGCAGATTGGTCTGATTGTTTGAAATTGTCCATAGTATGTGAATGAGTGTATGAGTATATGCATTTAACACACCAAGTGTGTGCCCTGGCTTGTGCTACAAGTTCCTTCGGATTGGCTCCAGGCCTCCCACAACACTGTACAGGATAAGGGGTATAGAAAGTAAGTGGGTGAGTAAGTAACATTTCCATAATTTAAGTGATTCCCTTAAATAAATTTAAAAATGGAATATTATTATATACCGGATTTAAAAACATATATATTTTTACATATAATATAGAGACAGTAGAAATTTGAGTGTTGCTTGAAATAGACTGTCAGATATTGTAACTAAATGTAAAAGTTTAAGCTGTCATGATCTGATCTGCAGTTCACTTTCTTCAACTATACCTCAGCCATCAACACTCCAAAATGCACCCCAGTGAGAATCCCTGACAGGTTGAAGGAAAGTCCAAGATGAAATGTGAAAAGTAATATATTTTACCCTTAGAAACAGTTGGGTTGAGAGGCACAGATATAGTAGAAACTCCTATAGAGGAAGTAGTTTAATCTGGATTTAGTAGTCACTTTCAAATTACTGTACCTGGTTTTCCATGCAGTGAAAGATTTTTCCTACATTTGGTGACATTTAGCATTTTTATTACTTGCACATTAATATAACTGATATATGAATAGAACATCTGTGATACACTAATACACTCATTGGCTGTATTTCTTTCATCAGAACTGAGCCAGAAGTATCAACCTGCTGGACTCAGAAAATAAATAAAGAAAATAAAATAAATTAGAGGTTTAGTGACTTATATTGCCAATATTTGTGTAGTAATTAATAAACCTGTGAAAGGAATGTTGTGAAATGTTTTGTATTAACAGGAAAAAAAAGAAATTAAGGCAATAAAGCGCGTGCTATATGACCATAAGCACACTCTGGAAATTGAGGCTTAATCAGAGGAAATTATTTCTGACTGATCAATTTCAGGCAGTATGCGCTCGGTTCAGCAAAGCCATCACTGTTTCCGGCCATTTCACTCAATTGTACATTTTGCTTGGCTCTGGGCTTTCTTTAGACATTCTAGTTGATTTTTCCTCAGAGTTGCTAATACAGCTTTATGGCTTCTTTATTCTCTATTTGATTACGGCCTGCTAGTAGAAAGGTTTTAAAATCAAATTACATATCTTCATCAAGCAGACAAGCTGAATAATCAGAGAAAGATATGTCTTGTCAGGTTTTTTTTTTCTATGTAACATTTGCTGCTCATTCTTGCTAGTGGCTACATGGCAATGGTCCAGAGATTGCACTGAAAATCTAATTTGAGAGGCTGTGGTAGTGCCAAGACTAGAAGCCAAACATAAATCTGCTTACCGTAGAGCTGGCCAAGCAGTAACTTCCAGTGCTATCACCACCCGCAACTGATTCATCTCTCTCTCTCTCTCTCTCTCTCTCGCTCTCTCTGTCAAACAGGATCAGTAGCACAGATGCGCAGAGTTAGCATAAGCCTAACTGGCTTAAACGAAAAGCGCTCCCGGAAGACACCTAAAAGGGGACTAAAAGCCCTGGAACACAGGGCTGTGTTGTCGTGTCTGCAGAAAAAGGTTGCTTTTGGAGCAAACATGCTTTCCTGCCCCTTTTATACCATCTGATGGCCCATTATCATTTAGATAAAGGCCCATCAAGAGAGAAGCACACATCAGCATCCATTCAGTCAGTGTTTTTTATGGACTGGTCACCACTGCTTTAAGATGACTTCACATTTTTTTAACTGCCACTGGACCAACTCATTTTAATGATAGCGACTTCATTCTGAACTTCGAAAGGTGATACTAACCTCACCCATTCACTTCCAGTCACCACTTCATCCCGGTCAGGGAGATGTCAGAGCATCACATGTATGAATTCATACCTTTATTCAGACCTAGGGGCAATTTAGCATAGCCAGTCCACCTACTGGCATGTCAGTGGGAGGTAATTGATTTTCCAGGAAAAAAAAATCCAAAGATGGCATAGCTAGTGTTGCTGCCCTACAGCTTCAGGGTCATGGTTCAATCCTGAATTTGGGGTGTATGAGGCTAAGGCATGTTTTTTTCCACATGTTCAGGAGCACTACAAGCTAAACTGCCAACAGGTGTGAATGTGTGTATGCATGGTCCTGGGTGATAGTCTGGGGGCTGAAAAAGTACTGTAACTGAAAGTATCGATAATGTGTCAAAGTCTTAATGAGTTAAAAGTGGAATCTAGCCAAGGAAAAATATCCAGCCAAAAAACCTAAAAAAGTGATTTTTATTTATTCAATCATTAATTCATTTATTTATTTATTTGCAGTATATCTATATTCACATTTGTAGGCACAGGTACTTTAAAGGAATACATAAAGTGTAGAAGGTAAACCAGGAGTCCTTAAGCATTTTAACAAAGCACAAATAGATCATAAGCACCTCAAAATATTCCTTAAACGTATTAATAATTACAGAGGTATTTATACCCTTGCTGGAATCTCATCTACGGTGTATTCCCACCTCATGTCCAGTATTCCCAGGAGACTTCAGATCTACCCTAATCCTGTGTATGATAAGTGGAAGAATGAATGAACAGTTGTGTTGAGTCTGGTATTTAATAACGTAAAAAGGTATATGTGTTTGTTGTGACTAGGTGTACCATTAGTAGCCTTTTAGCTTATCTGATCAGTCAAGCACAACACTATTAAATCTTGCACTAAACAATTGTGTTGTGTTGTCATCAATTTAGTAACCACAAGAGGGTGACAAAGGACTTCTGATCATGGTAAAGAGGGCCTGACTACCGCTCCTAATATAAAAAAAATTATAATAATTCAAGGTAAAATAAGACAAAACAAAATATGCTGTTGATAGTTGGTTTGTTTTTGTTTCATGTGTGTAAGTTTTTATGCCAGAATTAGCATCAAACACATTGACATCTGGACTCCATCACAGCTTTGTTTACCCACATGCTATTAAACTTGTCATGTGTTATGTGCATAGCTGTGATGCATTATCATATTATATGTCTTAATGACTGTAATAAAACTGAAAGTGAGCGCACCACACACACTGACAATGGCCATTAATGACTGTTATCAATCTGTCAAAAATAATGGCAGGATTAAAGCTACCGTACTGTACTTACAGCAGTTAAAGTCAAAGGCAAATGTCTGCATCTCAAATAAGTGTGTTAAGAATTTGCTGTTGAGAGTGCGATGGTTGTCATCTGGCTTAAAGCAGACAGGGTGTAAAGGATTTAGACTTTAATATACCTACAAACCTCAGCCAGGAAGAATTCATCTGGGTCAAGTGTACTTGCTCATAGCCCACTCGTGCCAGTGAAAATAAAGACACCCCAACATACTGTACTGTACATAACACCAGTTTATATAAAAGTGTCAATTCCTGCTGTTTTCATTATTTAATTATTTAAATTTTAATCAAATGAATATGCATAATCATTAACATGTGCATTATATTTGGGATTTGGAAAGTTTAAGAGATGTTTAAATAACTGGCCTGGAGTCATTTTCCATTAATGTCAAGGAGAAAAAGAACATTTACAGCTGTTGACAATAAAAATGCCTCCTCCTGAGCCCTCCACTTTGCCTTTTATTAAGGATTTCATGTAAAGTGCCACAAGAACCGAGTCCTCTCATCTTATAGAGTTTAGTTTTCAGGAAGGATTTGAAGAAGCTTTACGTAACAAACCATGAAAAAATTTAACCTTAAGTTTAATTATATTTCTTCTTTACATCGTATTTTCTGAAATTATCTCAGTGTATTTGCATTCTTTTCTATTATTTAAGTGGGGAAAAAATGCTATAAAAGAAATGTTTAATAATACAAAAATACATTTATTATAGAATTCTATTACAGATAATATGTGCTTGTTCAACAGTACCATCGAACTGCATCGTACTTGATCAGAGCACCATTTGCAACATATCCCATCAACTAGTGTAAAATGAGGCACCAAATCCATAATGAAGACACGTAAACCTGTGTTGCGTTGACCTGTGAAACAAACCCGCAGTAACACCATTCTCTTTGGTGGCTAAGCTTAACAAAATGATTCTTTTATATAAAAGAGGTGTATAACAGAGTAATAGAGGTCATAAGCCACACTTTATTCGGCCCTTGGTTTATCTTTATACTCCCATCACCCCTAATATTCCCCTGTCGCTGTATACTTTATACTCAGATTAAATAAATCCAGAAGGAACATTTTTTTTTATAAATAAAGGTCCAATATAAAATAAGCAATAAACTGTTATGTCCATGGCTCTATACAAAGGTATGTACTGTACTTTACACCTGCCAGTACATGGGTCTGCTAACCTTCATTCTTGGGTTTGATGAGGTAGCCACTGAATGTGATATATGTATCGAAATCATCACTGAAGATGGCATTCTCTCTCTCGCCCTTATAGAGGCGAACCCAGACTTCATCATCTCTCTCCAAATCCAGCATCAGGCTCTGGCTCTGCATGATAGAGCGGTCACTAGGCTGTGCATACAGGATGGCCATCTCTTGTTCATTTTTCATCAGATGCAAATACGTCTCCTTCTGGTTCCACGTGTGCACATTGAGGCTGAAGAAGTAAATTCCTGGCACGTAGCAAAAGAATTTGCCTGTAAACATGTTAAAATGCCCATAGAGGTTGACTAATTCTGTGTCAAACACCATCGTCTGGTAGTAGTCGTTGCTGTGCAGGGCTTTCTTTCGGCCTACAGAGAAGGCAGAATAGTAGGATTTGCAGGGATCTCCTGGGGTTCCCATATTGCCCTTGGAGCCCTTTAAGCCATTGGGTCCTCTTGGGCCTCCCTGCCCTGTCTTGCCTACTTTGCCATAGGGTCCACGCTGGCCGCTTTCTCCCTTTTCCCCTGAGTGGGAAAGGAAGCATTAACATGCTGCAGGTTTGGATAGCATATAACTGTACATTGTATTGTACATAGTGTTTTTCTGTCTATGAATATAAGCATTGATAAAAGATGTTTCTGCATTATTTATTTATTTTTTTTCGATAAAAAGTAAATATCAGTAATTCCTTCAAGGTCACTGTTATGTTCAACCATGTCTGCTGTACTCAAATTTTGCATTGAAAAGACAAATGGATCTAATGCTAAAGTATTTACCAGGCTTTAAGCAGATTACTAAAAAGTGGGTAAATGCTGCACTGCCACTATACAGTATAAGGTTCTATAGAAAAACTTTTCGCACCATGGCAGTGTGAGGACTTTATCAAATATTTATTTATTTACAGAAAACTACGATTAAAAAATTGCAGTTTATGCAAATATGAATTGTGGCTTAATATTTTATTTAGCTGTCATAAAAATGGCCAATTAAATTAGGCTGCATCATTGTTCTCTCTTTTTTTTTGCCTCCTAGTACAGAAAATGTATGACATGTAGCTTCTTTTTTATTGAAGGAATCATATTCCATGATTACTAAATGTGTTGATTTGTTAAGTCCTGCAGTTTATAATTCTTGTGATACTGTTTATTACGGAATGAATTAACAAATACATAAAAAATGGTTGAATAAAAATTTAAATTGAAAATTCAGTAGACCAAGCTCTCTTCTTTTTTTTTCCTTTTTTGCAAATTCTGGTTTGCTCCAAGCAACACTGCCCCCTTGTGGACAAAGGAAGACTCCTACGCAGAGATCCACACGACATCCTGACAGGCTCACTTATCCATGGATCATGACCTGACTCTCACGTAGTGATGTGTGTATACAAATCACAGTACTGTGCAAAAGTGTTGAGCCACATCTCATTTCTTCCTATTTTACTTCCAATATAGTTTTGAGCAATATTTCTCCAGGCTTCCTGAAGGACTATTTTGTTGTTTTTTGCCCTTATTTTTCGTCAAGTCCCGGTGCCTGAACAGTTTCACAGTAACGTTGTTGTTTGTTAAACCACACAGTGACCTACTGTATGAATCATTCAAGTTAAAAAAAAAACAGCTTACTTAAGGCATGAACCAGTGAGAAACAGGTGCCGGTGATTATTATACTGGTGATGCTTAATGCTGAGTTGTTGGAACAGATGAGAGGGGAAATAAGGTTTTTATTGCATCTTTAGACACTTTGCAGCCTATTGCAAAAAAAAATAAATTGACATTTCTTGAATGTAATCAATATAAGTTCATAAGAGGAAGTGAGGGGTGGCTTAGGACTTTTGCACAGTACTGTAAATCTGCTCATATTCAACATGTTTTTGTAAATTATAGTTATGTATAAAGTTTGTACCTTTAAGGATGGTAATGTTTATCTGTGGAACAACCTGGTATTGTGGGTAAGTGGTGCCATGTTGGGGAGGCTCCTCTCCTGGGTCACAACATCGCTGACACTCTTTCATCCTGCTGTCAGTGCAGAATAGCAAAGCTGATCACTTTAACACAGTGGCTTAATTAACAGTATTATTTGGAGGTTGCATTAGCTTATTGCATTGTATTATGAATATAGTTTGGTTTACTTATGGATTGGGAAATGGTCAAGGTCTACAGTGTTAAGTGCTGATACCTGGTGTCCTGATGGTCTGCGGTTTGGTGCTGATTTCTGGAGTCATATTGATCACGGTCTGTCTCAGTATAAGGGGTACTGTATGGTTCAATCCGTGTTGCACACATCAGTAGTAGTAATCCTACACTCACTGCTGGCACAGGGGTCCCATGGTGACTGCATACCCAAGCCATCTGTTACAGTATGTGTAAAAGTCTATCAAAACATGACATCTGAGCATGCTTTTTTTTGCCACAACAAAAGAAAATTAAATTAAACAAAAAGCACATACTTTAGTTTGCATGGGTCAATACCTGGTGGACCTACCTCTGGTTACCACAATTATAGCCTTCAGCTTTACACATGTGGGGTATCTGAGACATGTCTATAAATATTAGTCTTCACAAACTTCAGCCAAGTGACTACATTTTGACCAGGAATTTTGTGTGTAGTGTTTTTTAAATCACTGTGCCTCGTGTTGTTTATACACAACAGATTTTTTTTCTAAACACCTTTGGCAATAATTACAGTTCAGTTATCCAAACCATTCCACAGACAGTCTGAGATCTTTCTTTATCAGCTTAAAGTGGTTTGGGACCTGCTTTGTTGATTTCCTTCAGGTTCCTTCTATTCTTTTTTTTTATACAAACATGCATTAAAATGTTTTGCTAGTGGTATTGCAATAAAAAAATGGTTTGCATAACCATGAGTAAGGTTTTGTTCTTAGATGAGACACTTTTAAATTACAATGCAAAAGCAGCGATGAAGACAGTCTTAAAACGGCTCACTGTTTAACAGCAAAAAAAAGGAAATAAAAAGAAATCAATTAAAATTTTTAAAATCTTTAAATGCTTAACAGCAGTAGATTTGAAAATGAAGTTAGTGGAGACATAGTTTTAAGTCTCCTACAGAGAGTTATCCAGTTCATAGGATGTACAGCATTAAAAACAGCATTTACAAGGACAGTAAAAACTAAAATGAAGTCTGTAAAATGAATAAATAAAACCCTGATACCCTGATTGGTTACATAATAGATTAACTGCAGAAAGAATGAAAGACTTTAAAATGTTCATCCTGAAGGAAATATCTGAAAGGAGTTCTGTAGGCATGAGTGGAATCTGCTGAACCGAGAGACAGCGGAATGAGCTGGTGCTTTTTAAATTAATTAAATTGACCAAGTTTCAATTAAAAGTGTATGTGCAGGATCGGTGCTGTTAGGCTTTGTAAAGCGAGAAATGTAACAGCATAAATAATGAATTATGTTATTTAAACTGAAAGTGTCGTGAATTCAACACAACTTTGGCTAATCGAGTTTTATTATTGAGAGGCTTCTAACTGATCATCTTCAGAATTTTCTAAATATTGTATGAACACACTCTGTTTTAATGACTTTTTTTCCTCTACCACATCTAAGGAACAGACTCTTTCTAAATAAAGATAAGGTTAATGTGCTCCTCTCAGAAAGGCCTCATGACCTTGAGGAAAAACAGCCCTGGCAGTAGCATTTGGCCCAATTGATTGAGCAGTCCCAACAATTACACAATACCACCTTCACTGGCTTTGTCTTAGACCTCATCAAGATTCCGCTTGCCACTTCTTCACTTGATTAATTGTTTGGATAGTGCCAATTAACCTAAGGTCAGTTCCATACATCTGATCTTTTCTGATGTGCTGTTTTAAAGCAGACTTGTGTGCTCAAGAGATTGTTTTCAGGGGGGGAAGAAACAGCCTGGTTCCTGTCTAGTCAACTGTTTAAAGGGCTTTGTGAGAGGAATTTGCATGAGCAAATGTGCTGGGAAACAAAGCTCCACATGCAGCCACATTTTTTGGTCCAGCTGCTGCAGTAAATTGATTTACTGGAACATTCAGGATCCATACACAAGTGTTAGCTCTGGCCTTAAAGGATTTTTTTAAAGACCTAAAATGGTAAAACAGCTCAGAGAAAGGAATTCTCAGTGCACCTTACACTCCTGACATAAATATTAATCTCAGATCAATGTTAAATATACACTCTCCATCCACTTTAATAGAAACACATGTACACCTGAACATTTATATAGTTACACAATCACCTGATCATGTCAGAGCAGCATGGTGCACAAAATCCTGCCGTTATGGAACAAGAGGTTCAGTTAACGTTCACATCAAACATTAAAATTAGGAAGATGGTACTGTATGGGTGTTGGTGCTAGATGGTTGGAGTATTTTAGATACTGTAGTGCTGATCGCTAGAGTTTAAACAGTATGGTGCGAGAATTATAAATCAATCAATATATAAATCTCTAGTGTGTAGATGGTCTCCATGCTGATTTGCTTTGTTGATTTAAGTGATCAGAGGAGAATGACCAGACTGGTCTGAGCTCACAGGAAGTCCTTAATAACTCAAATAATCACTTTTTACACCCCTGCTGCACAGAAAAATATCTCAAAACACACAACACATTAAATCTTGAGGTGGATGAGCTACAACAGTAGAAAACCACATTAGATTTCCCAAAACTCACGAAAACTGGACAGACAACGATTAGAAAAAGATCAGATGGTGTTAGGAGACTTAGGTGATCCTATGATCAGGACACCCTCAGATTCCTGTTCTTGGCTGACAGAAGTGGAATCTGGGGTGTCTTTTGCAGTTGTAGGCAATTCACTTCAAGGTTTTTGATATTTAAACTGAAAGTGTCCTGAATTCAACACACCTTTGGATAATCGAGTTTTATTATTGAGAAGCTTCTAACAGATCATCTTCAGAATTTTCTACATATTGTATGAACACACTCTGTTTTAATGACTTTTTTTTCCTCTACCACATCTAAGGAACAGACTCTTTCTAAATAAAGATTCAATGTTTTTTTTGCATTTTGCTGATTTTAACAGTTACTACATTATTTCTGGCAGCTAAAACCAATCGGACTATTTTTTTTTGGCTGATTGGATAACTGCATTAAATGTATCAAGTATTCCTATTATGGCAAGCATGATGTCCGCATTTCCTTGCATATTAAGTTTAAAACTGAATGCAAAGGGGAATTGGCTTGATTAAAATGTTCGTATATAGATTTATAGTTTTTATTAGGACCTTTTTATTTCAAGCACAAGAGCTAGTGTTGGATCACTTAAATAAATGAATAGTTACATGTGACAAAGGCATTCCTGCCTCTGACTGCCTGAATGGATGTTCTCCAGCTGGCACTGATTCTCTGAGCAACCTAATTTCTCAATGCACAACACTTTCACCGTGCCAGTAAAGACCAGGATATAGACAAAGCGAGTAATGTGGGAGACTTAACACAAACAGTCTGGGCTACACACCGAAATACACAGCAATGGTGTTGTCTTCTCTCCTGAGCTGAAAGAAATGGAAAAATACTTCATGCAGGACATTGTAACTGCCTTTAGCAGAGCAGACACTAAATAGAGCAGATTTACAGACTAAGCAAATGACACACTTAGACAAGGTTGACAGTATGACATTTGTGCCAGGTCTACTTCAACAAGAGCTCTGTTCAACTTCCCCACAAACAGGAGGACATGCATTTGACATGTACTGCTCCTGTACAGTAAGTATTATTACTTTCTCAGCACAGATACAGTATACTGTAGTGTATACACTATATTCTAGCTGAAAAGACAATGAGAACATAAAGTTGGCAATGTATGTTCGTCACAAATGGCAAAAAAATGTAACATTTATTTTATTTAAACAATGTCCTATGTTTTTGCCTAGCTTACTTCACATGTAAATTAGTGATGTCCATTTTCGGTGTGTCTACGAGTCTTCCTTTAAAGTTGCCAGAGAGTATATGCTATATAGTAGGCCATATAAGTAATCCCTTCATGCTTTAAGCATCACAAAGCACCCTATGTGGTGTGTAAGAACTCTGTCTGAGAGATACCGAAGGGTAAAACCTGTGGAAGTTCAAAGAGTCTTGTGGGCCAGTGCTTTGAAGGGTGCATTAATCCCTCACTAATCTTCTGATGTGCTCACTTGTGTGTCATGTGCCCCTCTCTTGCTCCTCATCTCTGATCAGGCAGACGATCCAACAGCCAGTACAGTTCGATGTCCTGTGTGTGTGTGTGTGTGTGTGTGTGTGTGGTGTTTTGCCTCATCTGTGATTTCTACTTGTCCTGCATTTTGTCCAGTTAATCTGCTTGTCCACCCTTTCCATGCTCATTGATGTTTATAATTCCACATCTGATATCCTTGATTCAGATCCTCTCTCCTTCCTGCGGATGTCAAGGTCTGGAGGTCATGTTTATCCATACAGCACGTCATTCAGTGGCGCCTTTGCTCTAGCCAAAAAGTTGGTTTATGTGCTGTGAGCTAACCGTAAATGTCTTACATAAGATTGTTATTGCTTCTCACTACACCATGCCAAGCTTTAAATAATCATCAACCAACGCCTTTCCTCATATCATATTACACTACTTTTATTTTCAAATGTGCTGATTCGGACCTATTCAATTCAACATCTAAAGCAAACAATATATTTAAAAAGATAAGTATCTTATTACATCTGCTTTGTTTGCCAAGGGCCAGACATGCTACACTTGTTCACTAGTGGACAACTATGAGTTGTTATAGGTATGATTATATATATATATATATATATATATATATATATATATATATATATTAGTATAGGGAATTGCATAAAAATAGAAAGGAACGAGTGTGACAAAGTTATCAGAAGAACTCATTCTCCAGCAAGCTCAGCATATAATATGGTGCCTAAGACTTTTGTACAGAAATGTGTGTGTATGTATATATATATATATATATATATATATATATATATATATATATATATATATATATATATATGTGTGTATGTATCTGTTCATAATTCTAAATTAGTAGCACCTGTTTGAGGTCGTTTTAGCTGTCATAAAGACACCTGTGCACCCCACAATCAGCCAAAGTCTAAGTAGATACATGGGGTATCAATGATGCTAAGAATGGTGAAGAATCAGCCCAGAACTACACGGGAGGAACTGGTCAATGCCGTGAAGAGAGCTGGGACCATCATTTCCAGGGCTACTATCAGTAATACACTAAGACATCATAGTTCAAAATCTTGCATCGCACAGAAGGTTCCCCTGCATAAGTCAGCCCATGTCCAGGCCCGTTTGAAGTTTGCCAAGGACCATCTGTATGATCCAGAGGAGTCATGGGAGAAAGTCCTGTGCTCAGATGAGACCAAAGTAGAACTTTTGGTCTTAACTCCATTCGCCGTGTTTGGAGGAAGAAGAATGATGAGTAACATCCCAATAATACCATACCTACAGTGAAGCATGGGGCTGGAAGCATCATGCTCTGGGGGTGTTTTTCTGCACAGGGGACAGGACGACTCCACTGCATTGTGACATATTGGGCAAAAACCTCCTTCCCTCAGTCAGAGCATTAAAGATGGATCGTGGCTGGGTCTTCCAACATGACAATGAACCAATGCACACAGCCAGGAAAACCAAGAAGTGGCTCCGTACGAAGCATATGGACTATTTAAAAGCAAAACAACTGGTCTTTAAGGGCCAGAAATCTGGCTGATAAGCAAGTGTTCAAATACCTATTTGAACCAGTAATTCACAAATAAATTGTTAAAAAATCATACAGTACAATGTGATTTCCGGATTTGTCTTTTTAGATTCTGACTGAAAATTGTAGACCCCTCCATGACTTCTAAGTAAGAGAACTTGCAAAATCACAGGGTAATCAAATACTTATTGATCTCACTGTATACGTATATACAGGTATATACTATAGATTATATATTATGCTATCATACAACTTATTTGAACTTGTACAATATGTACAAGACTTCTAAAAGTAGGCCTATAACCCAGAGTTGATGAATTTCTAATGATGAATTAACAATAGGATGTTTAGGAATTCACACACAAGGGACAACCATATAGAATGCCTTAGGGTCCAAGAAAGAACTTTCTAAAATTAACATTAAAACCTTTCCTAGGTAAACTGTTCATTGCCAATCATGCCATTCCCAAAAATATGACTTGCACTGTGACTTGTCTGTTTCTTGTACTGTAGGTAGTTATTTATTTACTACTGTATCTTTAATTGATAACCCTACAAAATTTAAATAAAACTATTGGGGAAAATAATGGTATTATGATAGAAGGCTTTCGAGATTTTAACACAGTGTAACTAGTTTGGGATTCTTTGGTGGAAGGTGCTGGAACAAAAATGCTCTATTGGCACCTAAAAGCTGGGTTTCCATTAAAGGGTGTGTAAGGATGCTGTCAATGGCCCTTTATTGGCAGGAGGACTGCTCTAGTGGCACCCCTTACCACAAGTACACATCATGGAAGGCATAGGTGTAAAATGCCTAATATTTAACCACTTTGTATATATTTAAAAACATTAATCTGTGTTGCAGCCCTAAAACTGTACAGATTATACAGATGTTCTAAACACTAACTGTAAAAAGGTTCGAAACCCATGGATCTGTGCAGTAGAATAGGATAAATTGCTGAAATTGTTTAATGCAAAAAAAATTTTATTGGAGGTTTGTTAACAATGTAATCTGAACCATTGTCCCTTTAGTTAACGAATGAATTCTATGTTTAGCATTATCTTGTGTCCATGCACTGTTTGAGACCTTATTCACATTCGATTTGCTTGATATGTCCTGTTAGAACCCCCATATGCCCATATACCCATATACTGTGCATTTCCATCTGATAGCAGGTAGCTATCAGCATCATCACCGACTGATCACTCTGCACCAACCTCCCTGAATCACTCATCGCTTTCCATCTATGCCTGTACCTCTCTCATCACATAGCCAGCACCTCCATACTTCATTGAGTGATCAGCTAGAGTGACCATGAATGTGAGATCTAACAGGTTTTATAGTTCTAGGTGCCAGATGAAAGAGCACTAGGACTAGATCCTCTAATAACATCCACCACCTGCTTGTGCACTTTCTTTACTGGTTGGAATTCTTCTATTAGTGTGCACTCATGCTGTAATGCTGTTTGGAAAAAAGAAATAAATAATAAAAAACCCGGTAAGAAGAAGAGCTACTCTCGGTGCAGAGGGAGCGTGAAAGGGAGTAAATTTCCTTTTGTTTTCTCTTGGGTAATCACACACCTGCACTTTGCCTTCTTGGCAGACTTCATTCTTCCCCACCCTGCAATTCAAACTGCAGTAAGAAGAAAAAGATGGGATATTCTACGGCAGTAAATTTCAGTTCACAGCCTGAGTTCCTGTTCCAACAAGTCTACATGGTGGGTTTCTATGATATAGTCGTATGGTCTTTATGGTCGTAAAGGGAAAATGTGTTGTACAGTATTACTTTAAATGTGTCATATAAGTTTTATAATATAATTTTCATGTTGATATGCACCACTCGCCTAGCAGACATGACACTTCATTAGTCACCTCATCAGATTAGCTGCATGCAATCGCAATGCACTCTAATGGAAAAGTTATAATCATGTGTTGTTGTTGTTGTTGTTGTTGTTGTCATTGTTGTCTTTCTTGCCAGTTATACACCTAAAATTGCTCTTGCTGCAAAGTATGAATAATGAATTAAGAATTTAATGTGAAATTAATGTGGAAATACATCAACCATATGGACCACTTCCACACTACATATAAAAAGTTCCACCTGTGAAGCATGTCTTAACCTTAACACGTGAAGTGTCTGAAAATTATCCGTGTAACTGATATTATTAATTATTCACAGGAAGTGTGTGTGTGTGTGTGTGTGTGTGTGTGTGTGTGTGTGTGTTTTTCTCTAAGCCTGGCCAGAAAAGACAAAAACATCCTGTCTGCTGTGTGTGAATGAATGTTTAAAGATGTCATTGAACTGTATGAGATGCTGAGTGAAAAAAATAAAATAACAAATAATTCCACCCTCAATTACTCCCAGAGTTCATTTCTGATGTCTGATCTGTTCATTATGGGTGAAAAGAGAAAGCAGGGCTTTGCATTAAACTCAAGTCAGAAAAATATTTTTGAGGGCTATGTGGCAAAGCGTTGCATGTCTATCCTGTGTAAACAAATCTGATTGGAAGCACATGACCTTGGAAGTCACTTAGTGAGGTCCCTTAACAATCATGTAAAAGTTTAGCCAAAGCAAACAGTAGTTTTAGAGAATAGTAAACTGGACAAATCTTCTCAGTAACTCCTTTTATTGTAAAGGGTATGTTTATTAATTAGCCCATATTTGAATTGATGGAAATGTTATTTCTTAAAGGACTGACAATGTTTCTTTGAGCCTGTCTGCATGCGCCGCTCCCAGTTATAAAGCACTTTGAAGTGGGCTTGATGATTGCATGGCTGAAGAATCCCTGACCTAGATTCATCTCCTGGCCTGTGGTTCAGTTAAATATTTTCCAGCTACAAGAGATTTCATCACTGAATCACCATATTATTGGAGAATTACATCACATGAGAACTCGGATATGTTTTGTTTTTGCAGCTTGATTTTTGGAAAAATATTTTAGATTTTTATTTTATATCCGATGCATGATTGGTCTTAAAGTGGAAGACATAAAGCAAAGTCAAAGATGGTTGCAATTTTATAATTTTGCTAAATGATGGAAAGTACAACCTTACCATTACCCTAACCATCATGACTATAAATAATAATAATGAAAATGTTTACTTTAATCAAATTCATTTGATTAAATGTTTATTTTAATCAAATAGGTTGGTAAAATGCTTAATTGCTGCAATAAAAATACAAGTTCAAATAATGTGCATTTTCTATTTTTTGTTTGAATAATAAATATGTACTGAGGGTTCCTTACCCATCACACAAGCAGCAAAAAAGACAAGCTATGATACAAATTCCAGTTAAAGTGTTACTTAGGTTTTTCTATGAACAACTTGAATCATAAAATTATTTTTTTTTTCACACAGCATTGTACTTGTTGCCCGTGCATTTGTTCCCCAACAAAACTAGTTTTAGTTCACAAGGAGCTAGTCAGACTGATACTGCATATCACTCATTCTATCCAAAAGCCGTACTTCCAAATATTTAAGGCTATTTATGAATTGAATACATTGTCCTGACACTTACCTCTAAAGTTGGAAACGGCCAAGCTAAAAGCAGACTAGAATTCCTCTTCTTTTTGCACGATGGATGCTGTTGTTGTTCTCTAAGAGGGTGTTTTTTTATGTCAGGCTGTGAGACATCTCCCTCCTGCAATCCCAAACCCTGTATGCCATCAGGAATAGGAGAGGGGGGAAAAAGAGAGAGGGAGAGAGAGAGAGCACAAAAAGGGTGGATGATTGAAGGAGGGGCACAGATACAGTACAGCCAAGAGGGAGGGATGAAGGGAAAACAACAAGAGCACAAAGACAAGGAAAAAAATTCTTTAAGTGTAGGAATTATGAAAAAGCCTAAAAGAGGTGGGAGTTATGGATTGAAAAAACAGTCTGAAATAAAAGAAGGGAAAGATGAAATAACAAAAGGAGACACATCGGATTAAAGTTTTAAGTTACATCATGTCACATGATGTAACTTAATCTCACAGTACATGAAAGACTTATCTTTCTTTCTTCATTTTATATTAAAAAAAAAGCAGAGGGGACCATTCTGAACAGCTGATGTCACCATGAAGAGAGAGGTAGAGATATAATACACTGAGATACATCCTTTAAAGAACAAATGCAAAGCACTCCTGCAATCCGGTTTTGGTTTAACATCTAGCCATCTCTAAAATGAAGGCTAATATTTTTTTTCTCTCTGTTTTTTGGTTGGGTTCTTTTAGGAAAAATGCTGTGGTTAAATCTTATCTTAGCTTGACACAGGGGTTATTAGGGAAGTAACAGGAAATCTAAAGAAGGGAAGGCTGCTATTGCTCTGGTCACTGACTTCCAAAAGCATACATGCATAAGTGTACTGTATATGGGATAAATATCATTATCTTAGAGGTTTCATGTCTTTAAAATGTTCATATTAATTCTCCAAATCAAATACCATTTAGGTCATCCATTCTTGCCTGAAAATCTTTCTGTTTCACTCCAGTTGAGCTGTTTCTTGGCTGTAGCTTTAAATGCAAATTAACTTACTGCCCACGTTGCCCTTTTGCAGAAATGTCAGTGAAGTTTACATCACGCTTAGTTATAATGACACTAGATAAACAAACTGAGTTCCCACCATCCAAGCTACTTATCTGATGAAACTGGCATAACAAGTTTATAAACTTGTTTATAAACTTTTGTACATTCTGGCTTTTTCTCAAAATTACTAGTTGAAAGATTTATCCTGCTTTGGCATGCAATACAAACTGTGGTTGTAGCTTAATTTAAGTTCTTGTGGCTAAGATCAACAGGCAAACTTGATAAACAAGCAGTAAATTAACCTGAAAATACCCACAATTACAACTTCGGGATCTGAAGTTGTGTCAAAGACAGTCATTATCAATCCACTCTTGAGCTTTTGTCTTTTGCAAATGAAGCGTTAAACTGTTAGAAAGCAATCAAGACATCTCCACCATAAATAATGTGCCTTTACTTTCTGTTTGTTGTTTTTTTGTATAAAATATTGACTTTACCTTCATCTGTGAGATGTTGCTGTTTGCTACTGACTGCTGTAGGAAATCACAGTGGTGCTGCTTACTTACTACACACTGGATGCTTATTATGTCATAAATTATTATGTCATCAATTAACAACAATCTATACAGAATGTTTACGCACAGTTTTCATTACAATTTAAAAAGAGATGCTGTTATATTATGTACATACTGTATTACATGTGTTGACACATATACACTGGAAACATGTGGTAATGTCCAAAAGATGATCAAAAAGTAAATTGTGCATAATAGATGACCTTTAAAAATGTTCACAAAAAAAAAAAAAAAAAAACATTTTTAAAAACATTCCAGCCCGAAGGCAAATAGATGAGAGACAAGAATATCTCAAAGCAGTTTGGTCACAACTGCAGAAGGAGAGGCCTGTGTTTATCTTTTCTTTCTTTTTTTAGCATCATTTATTCCAAGAGCTTTCTCAAAAAGAGAACACTTGGTGTTCAAGGGACTGGGAAGAAAGATAAGTACAAAGTACGCTTATGCATGTTTGTACAGAATGTATGAGGCAAATGAGTAAGAAACAATTTAAAAAATCATAAAATAGTGAACTATAATATGTTTATAAGCATATACCGATGGTTTTAAAAACATTTATAAAGCACTATTTTACTATTACTACAGTGTAAAGTTGTTTAAATCAGATTTACATTATCACGGGATAAATAGTATGAGAACCTATTTAAAATACTAATCAACTACATATTATGACTAATTAAATTCTCTTATTTCAAAAACCTGAACAAACCTTTAGACAACTGCAAGCTTGTCTTTTTACTAAATTTCCAACAATTCCCGATAATAGCCACTAGATGTCATCATCAACTAGAAATAAATAAAATTTAAAAAAGCTTCAGTCAGAGAGAAATCCCGTACAAAATTAATTTAGATAAGTGTTTTAATGCTGAGGCTATGCATCCATAAGTAGGCTTTTAAAAATTTACATTGTTATAATGTTTTAACATTCCAAGCTTCCTTTCTAATAGGGAATCTCTTCTAGTTTTACATAGACCTTATTAGTTGTTCAGAAGAAAACTGAAGAACCCTTCAGGGTTCCATATCAAACACCTTGTCCGTTATGTTATCAAATGTTTAAAATGCCTTAACATACTACGTCATTGCTTAAATGCTGTAAGATTAAATATTCACTGATCATCTATACCGCTTTATCTTTTATAAGGAGTTGCATGGGGCCCTTAACCTATCCCAGGAGACTTAGGGCAGGAGGTGGCGTACACCCTGGATAGGATGCCAATCCATCGCAGGGCACACCATGCTGCCCTATGATTAAATACATTTTTATTTAAAATGTAGCATCTTGGAATTTAGTTTTGAATGGTGGATTCATAATTAATAATAATAATAATCCTCAAAGAAGAAGAAATATTATTATTGGGCCTTGGTGGCTCAGTGGTAAGTTTCTCGTCTGCCACTTAGATTTTTCCAACCAATGCCCAAACCCCAGCCACTGGATGCAGTGCCGGTCCCAAGCCTGGATAAAATGGCAGGGTTGCATCAAGAGAATATCCGGGATAAAACCTGTGCCAAGATGTTGTGCGGATCAGATGGTCCGCTGTGGCAACCCCTCGATGGGAGCAGCCAAAAGACTAACATTATTATTATTACTATTATACAGGGTAATTATATAAAATATTTAATTTCTTCTTGAGCCTATCGTGGTGGCCATATAAAGAGATACTCATTTAATTATATATTTATTTGTATCTTGTGAAACTTAATAACTAATCCTGTTAGTCTAGGTATTTATAGATATAGCACATTACTCTATACATTTTCTCTAATCAGGTTGTGGAAGTCCAACAGTAATTTACACACTTAATCAATCATCGGCTATATCCCTTTATCCTAAGGGGGGGGGCCTGAAATTTATCCCAAGAGACTTGGACACGAGGCAGGGTACACTCTGGAAGGGGTGCAAATCCATCGAAGGGCACACACTCTCTTATTTAGGGGGGAATCGATCACAGACCCTCCTGCTAACTACTAAGCCAACAGTAGTCCAACAAAGAAAAAAAAACTCCAATTTTTATGGAACCTACTAAAATATATGGGAAAATGCAACTGATTATATTTCCTTAAAGGCAATAACCCTGCTTGTTTATCAGAGGCCCAGCGAGCAGCGCGTTGGAGGGCACGTGCATGTCCTATTACGCAATAAGTTTGGACGTTAGAGGCGAGCAGGGGCCTTTTGATTGGTTCTTGAGAAACCAATAAGACATTCTCTTCCTATCAGCCACATGGTGGGCGTGGCGCTGTGGGGGCTGACTGACTGCGTGCGACGGATGAGAACAAATAGTACCACATGCCTAACAGATCATGTTCACAAGGATGAGTTCTGTGGAAAACAAAAAAGAGATGTTGCCTCTCATATTTTTCAAGATTTCTACACTCAGAAACCACTTCTAAAATGATAACAAAAACAAGCACTAGTAATAACAGTATAGATGTGTTATGTACTTGATCCAAGTGTTCAAATCTTTATATACACTATAGTATTTACATTAGACCCATACGTAGTTCTTCCTCAAACGGTAACCACAATGTTCAACGTTTTTATTTTTTTAAATGCCACAATATGTGCAAACATACAAAAGAACCAAAATAAGGTTTCTCTTCTCTCTCAAGTGTTTATTTTGTCAATACAATCTAGATCTCTATAATAAAAAAAATCAGCAGTCAGTGCAATACAGAAACAAATTTATGTTTGAAGGTAACAGCAGTGTACTTCTAAGAAATAGATTAATATAAACTGAGTGAATATATCTTGTAAACAATGCCCCTGTGCAGAATGTGGGCTCAATTAAGACATGGTTTGCCAAGGATAGAGTGAAAGAACACCCTGGGAATTAATTGAAACCTGAATTGTGCCCTAGGTCTCCTAGGGCACAATTAATGCTCTTGTTAAATAAGCAATTCCTAACAGCAATTGCTACAACAGCAAAATGAGACTAGATCTGGAATGGGACATTTAAAAAGTACATACAGTACTGTAAGAAGATGGTCAGGTGTCCACAAACCTTTGGATACACAGTGTATATAATACAACCACAGAATTAAATAAGCCAAATACAGGGAATGGACAATGAAACTGAAACGCCTGGTTTTAGACCACAATAATTCATTAGTATAGTGTAGGGCCTCTTTTTGCAGCGAATACAGCATCGGTTCGTCTTGGGAATGACAGATACAAGATCCTGCACAGTGGCCAGAGAGATTTTGAGCCATTCTTATTGCAGAATAGTGGCCAGGTCACTACGTAATGCCGGTGGACGGAAAAAGTTTCCTGACTCGCTCCTCCAAAACACCAATAATCAGAAAATGCGATGATTTTTCTTTAAAGGTTTGGTTGATATTCTGTCTCCATTCCTACAATAAACCCATCATTTCTTTGTAAGTGGACAAACTTACAAAGTCTGAAGGGGATCAAATAAATAATAATAATAATAATAATAATAATATTTTTTTTATTATTATTATTATTATTATTATTATATTACAGGAAACATGGGAGCCTATCCCAGGAGACTTTGGGCATGAGGCAGGGTACATCCTGGACAGGGTGCCAGTCCATCACAGGGCACATTTGCACACAAACTCTCCAAACTCATTCTCACACTGCAGTTTTTTGTAAGTTTTCTCACTTACAAAGAAATTAAAGATCTATATTTTATCATAGATTTATTGTAAAGGATAGAGACAGAATATCAACCAAGAATCCAGAAAAAACTAATTACATTATTGTTATAAATTGAGTTGCATTAAAAACCCAAAAAAAATTTGTCACTCTCAGAGTTGATATGTCTGTGGCACAGAGATTAATTCAAGAAGGTGCTTCTAATAGCAACTAGTTATGTGTATAAAAGACACCTGTCCACATAATCTCTATCTACTATTCAACCCTTACCACAATGGACAAGAAGCAAGAAGGGGAAAATCGTTGGAGCAATTTTACGCAAACAGAAGAAATACAACACAACCATCAACTGCCCTTGATCTGGAGCTCCATGCAAGATTTTACCTCATGGGGTAAGGATAAGGATTGGGAGAAAGTGCTGTAGTCTGATGAGGCCAAAATTAAGCAGTTTGGCATCACCTATGACCATAAGAACACCATACGTACAATCAAGCGCAGCGGTGGAAACATCATGCTTTGGGGCTGTTTCACTGCTGAAAGTACAGACCGACTTTGCCACATTGAGGGGCCAATGGATGGGGCTGCGTATTGTAAAATTTTGGATGATAACCTTCTGAAGATGGGTCATTGATGGGTGATAATGACCCAAAACATACCTCTAAGGCAACAAAAGAGTGGCTCATGAAGAAGCACATTAAGGTCATGGTATGGAGCGATCCGAAACTTCAAGTTGCCAAGCGACGGGCAAAAAGAAACCTTAAGGATTTAGAGAAAATCTACAAGTGGACCAGAATTCCTCCCGAAATGTGTAAAAACTCTGTGCTTGCCAACAAGGATTTCTGTCTCCATCCCTACAATAAACCCATAATTTCTTTGTAAGTGGACAAACTTACAAAATCTGAAGAGGATCAAATAATTAGTTTCCCCGCTGGCTGAATATATTTATTTAAAGAATTTTTTTATCTGCTTTAATATTATGCAATTATATAAAATATAATTGTTATAGTTTTTAGAGATTTTTATTTACTGTAAAATATTGTTATAAGTAGTAATCCAGATACATTTTAACAAAATGAGTATCGTTTTAAGTTCCGGTTTCGATGAGTCGTTGCTACAGGAAGTGACATCATCACGTTACGTTTGTGTTCCACTGTGAGAATGGTAGGCCTATGACAACGGGAGAGCCATCGTAGCGAGCGGGTCGAGCGATAAAATCCGTTTCCATCTTCTTAATAGGGGGACAAAATGAAGATAAAATCTACAAGAGCATAATCTACAGTGTTCAGGCTTCCAGTCGGGGCTAATATTGTGGCGGTTTGTTTGTTGGAACGTTAGAAAAGTGATGGTGAAAACTGAAGTCCGACGAAAGGACCCGAATTCTTGTCAGGGATTCGGGAAGGTTGGAGTGGCGTAAAGTTGAAACTAAGAAAACGAGGGCTTTTGAAGGTTTTTTGTTGTCAAACGACAGGTTTTAGTTTGTTGTACTTGGTTTGTGAATTGTTAAATAAAATAGCTGCCCTGCTAGATAGTAAATAATTGTCACCACAGCCATGGACCTTCGAGTCGGAAACAGATACAGACTAGGGAGAAAAATTGGAAGTGGATCTTTTGGTGACATTTATTTGGGTGAGTAAAGTATTAAAATTAATTTTCTGTGTATCTGGTTATGTCACGTTAACATGACATCGTTGTTCTGGTTGGGGACGAAATGTCGAGCGAGTGTGTGAAAGGAGATCTGTGTAGGAAAGCCGTCCTGAGCAAATATTTTGAGTTAATATTTCGCTTGGTTTCGATTATCGTCATGGCATCCCAGTACAGTATGTGTAATTAAAAAAAAAATATATATATATATATATATCCAACTATTATACATAAACTTGGCTGTGATGTAACCGTATTGTCTGATCAATTATTTTCATAAACTGCAATATCTTTGTAATTATTTCCATCAGGCATTGGTACATGATCACGTTAATATTTGTTTAAGCCGAATCTTGTGTAAACTCGGTGTAGTTTTGCTGCTTAGAATCAACTTTGTTCCGTTTTAAACTGTAAACACGCACGTTTCCCACCAGCTGCTTCTTTATTTGATCATATCTGCTCATGACTGATTTTCCTTGTCTTCCGACGGTTCAGCAGACATCAAACCTCGAGTGCTATAATATCAGCTGACTTGGTTTCACCACATCCCTGTACACTGCATTATGATCATATATGTATGTTATGTAACTCTGGCATGAGTCGGTGGTGCTGAGTTATTAAACAGTTATGAAACACGATTTCTGTATATTCTTGGCCCGCGAGCTGTTTACATTGAGAAATGTTATTTTTTCTGTAGCTCCACTGACCCTGCCCTCAGCAGTTAGAAATTTTTGCACAGAGGAGTTTGAGGAGTGAAGCAACTTTAAAGAAAACTGCAGCTAAAGAAGCAGTAGATAAAAATAAAAGGTTTAAGCAAAAATGAATTTTGTGCATTCTAGGCTGATTATTGGCTAAACATTTAACAGTATTATAAAAAACTTGACCGTGTAGATGATGATGAACTGATCGTTGTGATTACTGGCATTTAGATGGTGGTTTGAGTTTTCATGCTACAATACTTTAAATTGAAGCTGTTATTGGTTTTAATCATCTGATTATTCAGTGTATGTATTCGGTTAATCTAATGTAAAAGAAAAAAGTGATGTAAATTGGAGCCATGAGTCACATGTTCCTTCAGAAAACCAACTGGACAAACATGACATAAGTAACCCATATCTCGTGAAAAAACATGTTATACTGGAAATCAGCACGGCTGTGATTCATTTACATCATAGGTCGTTATAGCCACCTCATAGTGTAGGCTAGCTGGCTTAATACCTCATATTGATTCAGAATTCCTGTTAAAGGTGTTTCAGGTCAAATGGGCTTTCCTTTTTCTTTTTAATCCTAATCTGTTGGGCTTTTCATATACTGTCAAAGTATAGTATTGTTTTCTATGTTTAGTGATGTCGCTAATAGAACAGCTTGTGAAATGTCCTACTAAATAAAAGCACTCTTAAAGCACTGCTTAACCAGTCAATTTAGTGTAGTGGAACTAACTTTTCACAATTATAAGTGTATATAGTCTGTATGTTATAACCTGTGAGAAAAAATCTTTCTAATGTTGTCTATTTCTATTGCTAGGATTTTCCGTAAAAACAAACAGAAGCGATGGAAAGTTTAAAGAGAACAAGATGTATGTGTCAGAGTGCAAGCTGATTGACAGTGTTGTCTTTAAAACAATAAAAGTTTAAATTAACTTCTTTGGGTTATTGTAAGAAATTAGCCATGGATTTTCAATGTACCTCTGTGTATGTAATGAGTGTTACTTGTGTGTTACACAAGTTTTTGTTTTGTTTTGTTGTTTTTTTTTACAAAAATTCAGCCTAGCAGTATTTTTTTATTTTTTATTTTTTTTTTTACACAAAAATATTTCATAGTTCTCCTTGACCAGTGTTTTGTGTTAGGGATTTATCAGCTGGTTTCTAGCACACACATCATTCGACAATAGGGAGGCCACAGGTGAGTGACTCACCTAGAAAACAATTCCTCTGCTCCATTCATGCAAAATTTGCACCTCCTTACATCAGTGCTTCAGCATGTTACCACTTACGTAATCCCCACGCGTTCAAGCCATATGGTGTAAATGTTCTGTGTCCCATCCGCTTCGGTCACGTAGAGAAATGAGTTTTAATTTAGTCTTTTTTAAAAAGTGCCTCCTTTTATCATGTCACATTGTGTAATTAGTTTTTTGGACAATACTTTGCCTTTACAGAATCTTTGAGGCTGTAGTAGAGCCAGATAACACTGCACAGTTTACATTGCTCTCAGAGGAGGATGGGTCTTGACCTGCTCACTATTTCAACAATGTGCCAGGAGAATGCTTCTTCTGAAATCTGTATCTGTTCAGAAGGATCTGACCAAGCATGTTCCTTGTTACCAATTTTGACCTGAAACTGAAGCTCCTAGTTAAAGCAGGAGGCGATTGTCAGGACTTGTTTATCTTCTTGCCACTGAAGCGTTGTTTGCATTCGAAACAGATACCGTCACTAAACCCTGTGTAACAGGTCTTTTCACTGTGTGTTGAAAAAATTCAAAGTTAGTCCTACATATCTTTGGCCTAAAGCTTAGTAAGATGTTTGACTTTTTTTGGATTCAGTTGTGTGTTTTGTCAATTAATGAGGTTAATGATTAACGTTTTAGTTATAGACAAGTTTTCTTTTTATACTGGCTGATCTTACACCCTTTAGGTTTCTATTCAATGTCATTGGCTAATGAAAGTAGACATGCAGTCAGTAGTATCAGTAATAGAAAGCAGTCAGGATTAATTTATACAATTGGTGGGTTTAGCACACAGAGGCTATCACTCCTGGGTTAACACATCATTTACAGTGTATATGCCATTAAATGTTTTCAAACATTTTTGACAAATGAACAAATAAAAGCAAAAAAAAAACCTGAAGAAAGTAGAAAAATAAACAATAAAAACTAAATCCTGATATTGTCTGATACTTGTGGTTTAAGAATTTATAGCATGACGTTATTCCTTGATGTTTAATTTGTGCTAATGGTGCAACAGTAGATTGAAGCTTTTATTGCCTTTTATTCATTTTTTTGTAAGTTGCTCTGAATAAGAGCATCTGCCAAATGCCTAAATGTATTAGTTATCGGAATCCTTTAAACTCATCAGCCAAGTCTTGTACTTTGTACAGCATCGACATGGCTTACATATTTTAAGTTTACAGTCATCTAAGTAAAATCATGACATAGTCTCTTTAGCTTCAGATGCTACATACTTTGACATGTTTTACAGCCCTAATAAGTCTCTTCTCTCTGTTTCCTATCTCGGTTTAGGCACTGACATTTCAGTTAGGGAGGAAGTTGCCATCAAGTTGGAATGTGTGAAGACAAAGCATCCTCAGCTTCACATAGAGAGCAAGATCTACAAGATGATGCAGGGAGGAGGTAATAAATGGAATTTGTGTTTGTTTTTTTTTTATGTGAAAAGTATTCTGAAAACTGAAAGCATTAATAAAATATCTTATATGATGGTCGAAATAAAAAAGAAATCCTAAATTGAGGATTATGTTTTTGTTCTAATTAATAATGGTAATTGGTTATTTGGCAGTTGGTATCCCTACCATAAAGTGGTGTGGTGCAGAGGGAGACTATAATGTGATGGTCATGGAGCTGTTGGGACCGAGTCTGGAAGATCTTTTCAACTTCTGCTCCAGAAAATTCAGCCTTAAGACTGTTCTTCTGCTTGCTGACCAGATGGTGAGAGACCTGCCCCAGAGCAGCAAAAAAAGAAACTGTCCTTAAAAAGAACTAAAAAGAAAAATGAGCTTGTTGCACAAACTATAGATATTTTGAAAACAAACATAAGTGATTTATTTTTATCCAGTTTTTCTAAATGCATCCACTGTGCCACTCCTTAAACAAAATGTATTTGAAAGTTATTAATGCATGGCACTGTAGTCACTTTATGTGCAATGTTTTTTTTTTTTTATTCATTTATTTATTATTAAACTGTTTTAATAATTAATAATTAAGTTTTTTTGGTCCTCCCTACAGATAAGCCGCATAGAGTATATCCACTCGAAGAATTTTATCCACAGAGACGTAAAGCCTGATAACTTCTTGATGGGACTAGGGAAGAAAGGGAACCTGGTCTACATTATTGACTTCGGTCTGGCCAAGAAGTACAGAGATGCTCGTACCCATCAGCACATTCCATACAGGGAGAACAAGAACCTAACTGGCACCGCTCGCTACGCTTCTATCAACACCCATCTGGGCATAGGTAAAGATTTTAGAGTTAAAGATATTTGCTATTATAAAGGATATTTGCATTGATGCTTATTTGCTTCTTCATGAATCTTGGGCCCAGTATAGGTGCATTTTTATTTTATTATAAACATTAGTCCTTGACACACATTCCTGTTTCTGTTAACTCTAGTGATTGGTGAAGGAAGTCTTAACAGCAGTGAAGCTTTCTTTAATGTGTCAAATTATTCAAAGCGTTAAGGAAATGCTCTTGCGAGGCATAGCGACATCTGGTGGTTTGCACAAATTCGAACAGCCATGCATGTCATGCATGTTTAAGTCTCTCCTGAAGGCCACAACTATCACATGTCTCTATCATGTGACAGCATTGTCTCGTATTAGTAAATCATTATGTATGTATTGCTTTGGTCCTTAAATATTTAAAGCTGTCGAACCAATGTCATCAATATATTAATAGTGGGACACAAGCTTCAACCCCAAATATTGAAACAATATTCGTCACAAGAGTGCATCAAGCTTTAAAATTGTCCACCCATCACTCAGTTATATATATATATATACTAGGGCTGTGCAATTCATCGATTTCGGGTCTCAACGATCACAAAAATGGTGTAATCGGAAAAAAAACGATTATTCACGGTTAGGTTTTTTTGACCTGCGGTTTGACACGCACACGCGCGTGCATCTGCACTTTCGCCCTTCCAGAAGCCCGAACTCTCACTCTATACTGTCAGCGAAGAAGTTGCTTATGTGGTATCTGATCGCATTTTAAAATGAGCACGAGTGAAGATGGTAAAAAAAAGAGCAGCCACAGAAGTCTTTGGTCAACAAAAGAGGTAGAAGCAATTCTGTTGTTTGGGAACAGTTTGGATTCGAAGAAGCGGACGTGGATCAAAAACATTGGGTGCAAGATTTGTTACGCGATTGTGTCGGCACCAATTGGTAACACCACAAAAGACAGTCATCCATTAAAGACGCGCTCTTCAGTGCAACTCAGCTCAGAAAGGCACAAAAAAATAACAGATGCCGTTGCATACTTTTTAGCCAAAGACATGCGCCCTATTAGCACGGTTGAAGAGGAAAGGATTCAGGAAAATGATAAATACTCTGGACAAGCGTTATGCTTTACCATCTCGACACTATTAATAATAATTTATTAATTATTTTATTTAATATTTATATTTTATTTATTACTTGTTTTCAAAAGATTGTGGAATTGCACTACATTGTTGATCTTGTTTGCCTTTATATGTTTTATTTGTCTTAATCTGTTTTTAAGAAGAATTCACTGTTCTGTTCAATAAATGCAACATATTTCCAAAGTCAATAAGTAATCGTGTAAAATAATTGTGATTTCAATCATGACCAAAATAATCGTGATTATAATTTTTTCCATAATCGAGCAGCCCTAATATATACCATATTTGTGTGTATACAATTATTGATCTTTATTATTTTTCTTATCAAGATTTTTTTTTTTCCTTCATTTACACCACTTGCACGTTGCAGATTGTCCGTCCACCATTCATGCTTACCACTGTAGTGTATTCCGTGTGTGTGTGTATCTGCAGAGCAATCTCGACGTGACGACCTGGAGTCTTTGGGATATGTGTTGATGTATTTTAACCTGGGTTCCCTGCCATGGCAGGGCCTGAAGGCAGCCACCAAGAGACAGAAATATGAGCGCATCAGTGAAAAGAAAATGTCCACGCCTATTGAAGTTCTCTGCAAGGGCTATCCCTGTAAGTATTTTTCCTACTCCTGTTTTGCTTTTTACAATACTCGGAGGGGTTTCAAATATAAAGACTTTTAATAAAAGGACAGTATTTAATGATTGTGTAAACGAGCGGGATATCAAGTTCGATACCAGTGTTTTTGATGCAGAGAAAATGTGGCTAAATGTGGAGAATATGGCTATAGCTGAATATTTATATTTGTAACAAAATTAGAGAAATCTAATGATTTGTTTATGGTTTCTGCGGTTACAATTTGGCTTAGATAATTAGTAACTGTGTAGTCTGTCTCGATGTATATCATTTTAAATAATAAACATCTTGTTTTTGTCTGTTTGCTTACTTTCAGCTGAATTTGCCACATACCTCAACTTTTGCCGCTCACTACGTTTTGATGATAAGCCTGACTACTCCTACCTCAGGCAGCTTTTCAGGAACCTGTTCCACAGACAGGGCTTCTCATACGATTATGTCTTTGATTGGAACATGCTCAAATTTGTAAGTACTATGTGCTTTTAAAATGATGTTCATTTAATCAGTTTAAGACTACTTTGGAATATATATTTTTGTTGTTCATCTGTTTGTTTAAGCACTGTGTACAGTTTTATTTATTTTTTTCATGTTTTTTTCTAACAGGGTGCTAACCGTGCAGCAGAGGAGGCAGAGAGAGAGAGGAGAGACCGGGAGGACAGACTGAGGCACAGCAGGAATCCTGCCGCTAGCGGCATCCCATCAGCCTCTGGGAGACCATGTGGCACACAAGACGGTGCCCCACCTACACCCCTTACTCCAACATCGCACACAGGTGAGCATGTATACCTAATGTGTTTCCCTGTCTTTGTGTTTTAGCCAGTAATTATTTTAATTATGTGACTTTTATCTTTAATGTGTATCCATGTTCTAATCTCTGATTTTACAGCAAACACATCCTCGCCACGTCCCGTGACAGGTATAGATCGGGAACGGAAGGTGAGCATGAGGCTTCATCGTGGTGCTCCTGTTAACATTTCTTCATCAGACCTGACAGGACGGCAAGACACCTCGCGCATGTCCACCTCACAGGTACGGATTAGGTCTGCTCTTGACCTGCCATCTTGTATCAGTCTTTAACATCCGATTCTGGGTTTGTAGGGTTTTTTAAGTGTCATAGTTTATCATGGGCTGAAGCAACATATTGTTTTCCTGAGTGCATGGACTTGACTTAACTCTCAGGAAATGCATTTAACGCAAAAACTACATGCACAATGGGCATACTTAAAAAAAATAACTTAAAAGTAATTCATGTATAAATAAATTAAGGGGGGGGGAAGTAATATAACTTTTTTTTTTTATTCTTCCTCTTAGAATAGCATCCCCTTTGATCATCACGGCAAATAGCTGCTCATCACATTGTACTGTGAAGGTGGCAGCACCTGGTAAGTTTGAGTAGCTTGTACTTCAACATACGGTATAGATTAATATGAATGACCAGCAACGATTGGTTTAAATTTGTCACATCACTGTTTGTTGGCATATATATAATTATATTAAAATTTTCCACTCTTTTTGCTTTAGATTTAGTATAAATTTCCCAGAAACCCCCACTCTCAAACATAGAGTGCAGAAGATGGATGGACCCAAGTGGCAGATTCAAGGCCCTTTTCATACAGCGACAAAGCGGGGCAGACCATGTGTCTCTTTAACCGACGAAACCAAAATGGTTCAGAATCAACTTGACCTCTTTAAAGGTCTTTATCTTGCTCTTACTTTATCTTCTGTCTCTCCTTTTTTCTTTCTTGTGTACATGCACATAAACTGAGAATTTTTATCATCATATCTTGCCTAAGGAGATGTTGGGACTGAACTAACAAAAATTGGATCAACCAGCTAAACTTCAGTGTCCTTTACACTGGTCTCTCACTTCACACTAGTTCCTTCTCTGTACATCCACACTGCTGCATAATTTGTAGAAAATCATTTTATGGTCATTTATGGTTTTTCTGATTAGGTTTATGTATTTAACAGATTACTTGGTTCCATTTGGTATACTGCTTTTATATAATGAAGCTTTCCCTTGTTCTAACATTCTCTCTACAAGGCTCCATACCTAGAAGTAATACCCTGCTTTTATTTTACCCATTTATATTTTTTTAATGATGTTTTGATCATTTGTAACTGGTAAGTGGTGCAAGATGGTTTACAGTTGCATGCTCATGTTTGTATTTTAGTTCAAAGCGCTAAGGGGCCAAATTTTTTTCATCATTGTCAGAAAATCTTATTGGATTTTGGAACCATAGATCGTACATTTAACTGGGTCTGTGGAATTTTCTTGTTTTGTTAATTTTTTCTCTCATTCTTTGTTCTGACATTTTCTGAGGTGTATTACTGCCCCTTTCTTTGTACAAGTTCTGTTCTGTTTCTAAGCTGTGAAAATTGTAAAATATCTATGTAAATGTTTCAATTTTTCAACTAATGGACTACAAACGAGATGCAAATTACATTAAGAGTCCAGAAACATTACGGGTTTTTCCACTGTTTTCCTACCCACTTTTTAATTCTACACCAAGCCAATAAAATGAAGTGCTGGGTGCGAGAGGTACTACTGGCTATAATTCAGCCTATAAACACTGCTGTTGGCATCATGTAAACCATCAGTTGGCAAAGCATGTTGATGCATGTTTGCTAAACTTCAGGTTAAAATGAACTGACTCCTCCAAGTTAAGGTTGTAGTCAGCAAGGTGACGCTTTTACAGCAGCTCAGTTGTCAATGTTGAATTACAGAGTCCTCTCTGAAGAATGCTCCAGCACTGATTTGGCTCTGCAAAGTGACCTAAAACCGATGTTTTATGTTTGTTACAGAATATTTGATGTTCTACGTTGCTTTATTCATGTCCTACTGAACAGGTGGACTGGAAAAAGCTGTACCTAGAATACCATTCTCTTTTCTGTGATATCTGATAGATGATCATGTACTAGTTCTAATGTACCTATTCTGTTTAAAGAGGGCATGTGTGTAAAACCTGAAAAACAGGATGGAGTTGCTGGTTTCCAGAAGCTCATTGCCGTTTTGGGTTTCACATTTGTGGTCTCATTATGCCTATTTATGAGCCCTATCACAGTTTGTATCACTGTATTTGTGCACCACATTTTTGTACATGTGTAAATAAATGAGTTACTTGTATTATTTTAACTGCACATATTTTTGTTTATTGAGTGAATTTTTCTAATTCTATTTGTAAAAAAGGCTAATTTTGAGACAAAAATGGTCATTATCCCCCTTGTCCAGGTAATTTTACATTAATTTTACAAACCAATTACAAATTGTAAACTCAATTTATTAAAACTGGAGAAGCGCGCACATGTATGACTACTGCCCTCTTCAGATGACAACCTGTACTGGCAGAACATAAACTTTATTGGATGTTCCCCCGAAAACACTGATATTTTTTTTATTTTTTTTATTAAAATAGATTTTTGCTGATATGCCTACAAGCTATTATTTGAGTGGTATGGAAATGCTTGGCTAGATTACATTTCCATGAATAGACTTTTTTATTAGTCTTTTTGTGGTATGAAACGGGTTAAATATTTAAATGTTCTCTAAAAAAAAAAGATTTTTACAGAAACTTTTGAAATACTTTCCCGTCCCCCCACCCACCCAGTATAAAGCCGAACATACCCTAAAAACTATTAAACGTTTTAGGAAATTTTCTTTAATATGCTTTTAAATATATGTAGGAATGAGCATATTTCATTTATGCACTTTTTTTGTTGTGTTTTAAGTTGTATGTAGAAAGGGCAGGTTGGTTTCGAAACATGCAGTGTCCCTACAACTGCAATAAGTGTGGTCTATAAAGAGAATTGAGATGTACTGTATGAGGAAACAAGATTTTCAGGTGTGATGTGATTGTGCAAATTAACCTTATTCAGAGTTGCTTTAACAGTGGAGTGACTGAGTGGAAGAATATTTTCTCTTTTCTGTTGATTTTTTTATTAATATATTTTAAGATGTTATCGCAATGTACAATATGAAAACATATAAAACATTGAGTCCAAATTTATACCTGCACTGTCTTGTCTTAAACTCTATATTCATAAACTTAAACATCAGTTCATTTATAGTTCATAAAACTAAGTCTCACACTTAGACTTTTTTCTTTCAATATGAATCGTTGTATAACCCCTTAGAAGCAGAAGCAATACAGTTCGGTAAGTGCCAGGTCTGCTTATGTCCTTAAACATTCAAAAAGTAAAAAAACAACAGGTCAAGTTAAATATTTCAAGTCTTTTTTTTCCCTTTCATTTTTATAATTACAGCTCATCAAAAATCAAAGATCCAGAATCTTAGAATATTTTCTAAGAGCAATCAAAAATGATTTGCCAGAAAAGAATGTCCTTTAATTTAACTTGTGAACAGTATGTTAAATCATGCACTTGGTCATAAGGCGATCAGCTTGTGGCACTGCTTATGAAGACCAGATTGCTTTGATAGCAGCTTCAACTAGTCTGTATTGTTGGGTCGGGTGTTTCTCCTCTTGACAATAGTCTATTTATTCTCCGTGGGAATCAGGTCAGGTGAAAGGCTGGTCAGTCAAGCACAGTTATAAGGTCAGGAAACCAGCTGGTGGTAGTTTTGGCCCAGGGGGCAGGCGCTAAGTCCTGCTGTAAAAGAAAATCGCATCTCCATGAAGCTTATCAGCAACACCAGCAGATGGCATGAGACCACAAATCACCCGACCATAAAAATTTCACGCTGGACTTCAAACAACTTGGACTCTGTGCCTCTTCACTCTTACTCCAGACTCTGGGACCTTAATTTCCAAATGAGATGCAAAATTTACTCTCATTTGAAAAGAAGACTTTGGACGACAACGGTCCAGTTCTTCTCCTTAAGAAGCCTACGGTCATCCCTTTTCCTACCACACTTTCACTTCCAGTCATTTTTCTATGATACAGCACCCTGTGAACAGCCAGTCTTTTTTACCAGTGACCTTTTGTAGCTTACCTCCTTGTGGATGGCGTCATAAGGATCATCTTCTGTACAACTGTCACGTCAGCTGTCGTCCCTGTGATTGTAGTTGTAGGTACTGAACTAGACAGATTAAAACAACAAAGGCTTCAAATTTTCAAAAGAACTTAGAACATAGAGTTTTACTTTTTAAATTGATTATGAAAAATAACATTTCACTGTATTTATTTAGATTTTTTCATATTCGTATATTATGACCTGTCATTCTAGTCCTGAAACCACCAAACTGCTGATTTCTAGGTAGAATTTGGCACCTCTGATTCATAGACTTGCTTGTTCATTAGCACTTGTCGGATCAGAGTGCAGGACCTTCATCAGACTGCTGGCTTTATTTTTGCTCCTGCGGAATTGGCAGTCAGATTTAACATGAGAGATGAAATGAAAACCTAGGGGCGTTGGCACGGGATAGCGCAGACATATCAGTACGGTCAGAGTTCAGTGAGCTAAGTGATTATGGTGTGTGGATTTCCACTATGATGGATTTCTTCTGGCTGTCGAGAAATTTTGTTTCAGTACATTCTACAAATTTGGTCAAGCTCATATTCACTGTACATGTTTGAGCTTGTTTAATTCTTCTATAAGGATTATTTACTGTATAACACATTGTAAGGATTTTTGGATTTGTTTGTGTTTTAGTTATATGTAGACGCAGGTAGTTCTGGGTGGTTTTATGTCGCACCCTTGTTTTTTGGATATGGTTGTCATGCCAACATGAAGCATTTGACTTGAGATGGAAGATTTTATTAAAGGTGCTAAAATGTACAGGCAAAAAATTCTGCAATTGGACACACTGGATTGATGATGTAGCTGTGTTTGCTTCAGATAATGGACAATGTTTTTCTTTTTTTTCAATAACAAAGTTGCCTTTTGTTTATCCTCTAACCTTTCCCTGAGATTTCAGGCACACTGCACTTACTGGCACAACTCCCTCTTCAACCAACAACAGCACTTCCCATCACAGTTAGTGTCTCAAGTGTGGGTCTTGTTTGCTTGTGTCCTGTCCACTGCCTCCCTTGCTACAGCAGGATATTGATGTCATGCTCCCTCCATACTCCAACCTAGTAATAATCTTATCAGCAACATCTGCCACACACTATTATCTAATACTATACTACCTCGAGCAAAGACTCAAGCGCCTTTGAATTAATAATTGCTGCAGTGATTAATAAGTTTTAGATGGCAGCAATTATTTTAACCCTAACTGATACAATGAGTAGCTTTCATTTTTTAAACAGCATGTCATTTTCAGAGAGCAAACAACTAAGGAGATTGCTGAAGTTACTGGAATTGGGTTAAAAATTGTCCTATGTATTATTGAAACCTGGAAAGATGGTGGTGAAACAGCGGCTTTGAGGAAGAAATGACATGAAGACATCAGAAATGCTCAAAAAAATCATGTAAACAATAGGTGAAATTGCATTTTATAAAAAAAAAAAAAAAAAAAAGTAGAAACGAGTTATGTACAATAGTGATAGTAAGAGCATTTTCACACACAGTATAGAGAGAACTCTGTGTGGCCATAAAAACATTTGTTAGATTAATTGGAAAAAGGGCTTTAACTTGCTAGGGAGCCTAAAGATTAGATTCTGGATGAACGAACATACAAAAAGTTTTGTGTCAGATCACTCCATGCCATCACTGATTCTTTTCCTAGATCAGGCCTCGTCATGTTTCCTGTTCCTTGAAATGAGCATGCATCATTTAAGCATTTTCTTTTAGTTGAGAATTTTATTAAACATCTTACAGAAATCTGGACATACAAACACAGCATTTTAATGGGGGGGGGGTAAAATTGTGTGCGAGAACTACTGTAATATTGTTACACAATGTGTTTGCTGTAACTTCATTCCAGGATTAAGGCACAGCCAACTCTCAAGTATTTAAAATGATCAACAAAAGAGCACCACTTATACTCGGCTGGTTTACAAAAGAATCTTGCATCAGACATGTTTCATTACTGACCAAAACAAGATGCTGGATAGGTAGTCATGAACAGTGCATCCTTTAGGTGTACATTATTTTGTACTACAAACTATAAATATATATTAAAAAAAAAAAAAAGCCAACAATAACTACAAAACAGTGATCAACAGTAAAATACTGTAAAACAGCTTCTAACTGTAAAGCAATAACCAAAATCAATGGCAGTAGTGTCATTAGACCATCTTATTAATCCCAAAATTAATTAAATTTTTAGGTGTGCTGTATTTGTTCACACTAGTGGAGCTTGACAGTAAAGATGTGTCTCAAGTAATAAAAAAAATGAACTCCACTATTGCTTGGAAATACTGCTAAAAACTATAACTGTTAAAACTTTTAAGATGGAAAAAAAAAAAAAAAAAAAAAATCATAAATTGTTTCACAGTCATTCACCCCAAATAGGACCAACAGCTCTCCAATACAGACATGTACGCATAGGGACATCTACTAGATATACGTTTGATTGTGTCTCACTTAAAGCAGATAATTTTATACCCAAACAATTTGCATAACGTCTGCAGACATATGCCACAAATAATCCTTTACAGTAAGCTGGATAGACAATGAACATAGCCATCGCTGTTACAGTAGCCAACATTGTTATGAGGAGTTACTGGCTGATGGTTTAGTAACAAATTTAAAATACAATAATCTCTCTGCTGCACATTTAGTAATCTGGCCAGGTCCTTTAAATAGTACCGCTGAACCACCTAATCCCTGCTTAGATACTGAGTACTTAATGACCAGGTTGCCGTTTCGTTCTAGTGAAATTTAACAGCATCAGAAACATTAATCAATTTTAATCCAAAATACTTAAGTAATAACAGTTTGCCTGCTTTTATATCCTTCTACGCAAAGCTTACATTAAATTTTTGGTATTAATTTGGTTAGGGATAATGCTTTGTTTTTGTCGGAGTGCATAAAAATCTATTGTCAATCACCGTACAAGGTTGCTTTAGGATAGTGTTCTAAATGCCGCGAATATTCAAACAACAACGAACGTACCTGAAATCACAAGACATCATTTCAGTGCAGAACAGAAAGCACACAACATCAAATGTGAACACACAAGGCAGCAAACAAGCTCTCTCTTATTTTGAAAATGCTCTAAAGTCTATTTCTCTCATGCTACTGAGATCACAGAGAAGATTCGGGTTCCACTGCACCACCATTTGCTTTGGTTGCATCTTTAGGGAGCTTTTCAAGATCTATCGATTCCACCTGAAGTTCGTCTGGACTTCCTGCTTCTGGCTTGTCTGTGTCCACTGTGGTCTCTTGTTGCGTTTCCATCTCTGGATTTGTGGTCTGCTCTTCTACTTGTGCATTCTTGGGCTCCGACTCCTTCCTACCACCATGATTTTCTTGGTCATCCTGAGCAACTCTGTTGAGGTGCTCCATTTCAGTCTCTGTCACAGCCATCTCCATCTTGGCAGAAGAGTCAGACTGCTGAGGCGCCTTCTTGATGAAAAGCATGTTGCAGACGCAAAGTACGACAGCGGAAAGGACCACCTCACAGCCTGCTAGCAGGAAGACATACATGTAGACCTTGGTGGCATCCAGAAGTCGACCTGCAATTAATAAAATATTTTTTTTTAAAAGGCAGTTATTATTTAATCTGAAATACATCATGTTTAGATAGGAGTCAATAGTAATGTGGACTGACCTGCACCAGGTGGCCCCACTAGTACAGCAACTGCCTCTACCAGAAGTACCAGACCAATGGCACTGGAGAACTTCTCAGTTCCCACAATGGCCATTAGCACCTCAAACTGCAAGGCTCCGACCATTCCATAGGAAATACCAAAGAAAATACAGAAAACTACAAGAGACGAGTAGTCCTTTGACATGGAGCCCACAATGTCTGTGACACCATTAAAAATCATTGCAAAGCTGAAGAAGTAAACACACCGTGGTCGCACCCACTTCATTCCTGCAATAATGCCACACGTGGGCCTAGCAAAGATATCGATAAAGCCAAGGATGGTGAGCAGAAGAGCAGACTTGGTGTCTTCATTGCCCAGCTCTTTTGCATAACTGACTACAAACACTGGAGGCACAAACAGGCCCAACACCATTATAGCTGCTGCTATGGTGTAGATGAGGAACCCTCGGTCTTTAAAGACGCTAAAATCCAGCAATTTGCGCTTAGGCTTTGGTTTTTCCTCTACTTCTTTTGCTGCTTCCTGGTCTTCTTCCGTCTTCTTTGGTGCCAGCAGTGGCCTCATGAGGGCTCCACATGCACAGCAATTAAGCAATATGCCTCCCAAGATAAGGAAACCACCACGCCAGCCATACTTGTACTGAAGAACTTGGCCCAGGGGAGATAAACAGCACAGTGCTACAGGACTCCCAGCTGCAGCAAGTCCATTGGCCAAGGGTCTTTTTTCACTGAAGTATCTATTTAACATGATGAGTGATGGCTGGAAGTTCAGGGCCAAACCCAAACCTGCAAAAGACCCCACATTTTATTAGAAGGAATAATCTTGCCTAATTCTGTCGATTCTTTTGTTGCAGCCCCCATGAGTCAGGATATTCCAATAATTTGGTTTACCAATTTCAAAGTTAATGTATATTATGAACAACTCACCTGTGATTACACCAGTGCTGAGATAGATTTGAATTATGTTGTTGGCAAAGGATGCCAAGATCATGCCAAGAGAAGCAAAGAGACCGCCCACCATCATCACAGGGCGACATCCGAAGCGATTTACTAAAACACTACACAGTGGACCTAGGAATTATGAACATATAAATCAAATTAATTCACCAGGCTATATTAGTTAACATTAGACAGTACAAACTTTTTTGGCTGTATCGCATGTAAAAAAAAAAAAAAAAAAAAAAAAAAAAAAAACTAATCATTTTTAGCTTTAAAAGTTTAATCATGCACACTTATTTCATAAATTTCAAAATTCCAACCTGAGCCATAGAGCATTGCAAGCAGAATAGAGGAGATCCAGGCAGTGTCACTGTAGCCCACGTCGAACTCACGGATGAGCTCTTTAAAAAAGACGCTGACAGCTTTCGGAAAAGCATAAGAGAATCCGGTGATGACGAAGCAGCCGAAGAGCACGGCCCAGCCCCATCCTCCATCTGGGGCCTTCACCCCACTGCCTCCTTCATCCACCACCACTCCTCCCATGATGCTCTTTTCAAGTCACTTGAAGGTACTGTGAAAAGAAACCAGGCCAAAATTAATCAATGAAGGAATTAAAAGTTTTAGATGGCAATAAAAGCATACATACACTTGTGCTTTCCATTGCTAAGAGTTACAGACAGACAGGATCTCGTTCTCTACACACTAGTTACCATCAGTGCTTGTCACGGCTTTGTGAACACTTGGTTCACTACGTAGTCAAATGCCTTACATTTAACACATTGAGTACATCAAGTGCTTTATATCATTACTGTTGCTTAATTCTGCCATATGTCCACACGGACACGTGATTAGGCAGCTCACAGCTTATCTGAAATGTGGGTCAAAGGAGCTTAGCTGTCCATCCCCATTTGATGTGCCTCACTTGACGAACAACCTTTTAAAAGATCCAGATCAATACATCATTAGCTAGCAAACCATGATTGCTTTTTAACCGTCCTCCTTCTGTGCGATTTACATTTGTTGTTAGAAATGCTGTGTAATTGTGTTCTAGCATTAGTATCTGAAAAACAATCCACTTATTAAACTGACTGTTATTCCCAGCTGTTTTGTAACCACATATAAAAAGACATTGTTTGGATTGAACAGATAATGTGTCCTAAACTAATGCAAATAAGATGTGTGCCTTTTATATCTCACACAACAGAATGCTGATTATAAAGCTTGCTGGAGAAACAAAGGCCATGTTTGGCACTCTGCTATTCATTCCACAGAATTCATTAAATCATTAGCAACGACATGGTCAGGCTCACGGTGGGTAAAAATAAAACATCTAGCCAAATTTACAGAATACACTAACAAAATGGTAAAAAAAAAAAAAAAAAAAAAAAAAAAAACTCATAACCATTAATCTCACATAATATTAAAGTTAATTGGACTTTGCTCAAGGTTTGACGCAATTCCCTATACTGAAAAATCAACCACCTCAACAACATCCTTTTTCCCCCCAGCAAAATAATGTCAGGCAATTTACAATTATAGTGATGATATAGCAGCACAACATATCAGGTACCTCAACATCAAAAGTTTAGATACACAACCACTCAAGCTATAGCTACGGTAAGCATTTTCATATTAATTTCAATAGATGTCCGTTATAAAGAACATTAAGGTACATTAAGGTGTATTGTGCACTGTATAATCCTGTGTTGATTTAAGTTTAGGAGTCCAACTGGGCCTTTGTAAACAGGGTAGGGTGTTAATTCAACACCTGGATTTGTAATGTGTATAAACTAAATATATAATTGAAAGTTAATTATCTGTTAGACAATTATCCAGTTAACACTTCACCAAATGAGACCTCCATTGCGTACAAGCTCAGGGTGTGGAACAAAATCTACGACAAACATCCTGTGCGATTTCCCTTGAACACTCTTGAGAAATCCTGACTTATGAAAAAAAGAAAGTCTATAAAATAACTTAAGTGACAAAATCCAAAAGGATTTCCAATAGTTAACACATGAACAGCAGTATAGTAGGCATTTAGCATGCACCAAGTACCTACCAATCTGCTCCCGGGTGTCATTCCACATGTAAGTGTAACCTTTTCCATGGCTGCACCTCACCTACTTACTTTGTGAATAAGGAGTTTGGATAAACACTACATATCCCTTTCTTTCTCTGCATTTAAAACCTTTACCCTTCCTAAATAAAGACTGCAACTTCATTAGTCGCTAGATCAAAAATTAGACACCATTCATTTTGCCTTCCCAAGAGGCGGGTATTCGCTGGGGAGGTCAGTGGTAGTGTGTGTGTCTGCGCATGCGTGAAAGGCTATTTGAAAGGTGAGAGTGATCCCATTTTGTTGATACAGAGAAGCACTGAAGTCCATGTAAATGTCGCGTACAAAAGGCACGGAAAAGGTCACCGCCTTTAAATAAAAAGATTTATGGCACCATTTTACAGTAAGGTCACACTAAATGGACCTCCAGGGGTGCCATAAGATGGCTGACCTGGCACTTTGACCCCAGCTGAAATATCCATGGGACAAATAAAGACTTAAAAGAAAACCTAAGGCAGGTGCTATTTGCACCCAGGTGTCCATAGGCAACAATGCTGTTTGCCCCTGAGTGGATTAGGCCATGCGGCTATTCGTACCCGTGTGCTCATAGTTCATAGTAGACCATGCTATTTACATCGAGGTGTTGTATAATCACACCCCAAATCCTATTTGCATCCATTTACATTGACTTTGACTATTAAAATGGTGAACACATTTTGATTGGGTGGGAAACATTCTGTATATCACTATAAACACTTTTAACCCTAACTTATATCCTCTCTTTTACTTTTTTTTTTTTTTTTTGGGGGGGGGGGGGGTGTAGATAGCCACCATCTGGCTATTCTCAACAGGGTGCAAATAGACACCCTGAAAAACAAAGGGTACAATTAATGCCCTCGTTTCTAAAACAGACAGGGTTATATATATATAGAGAGAGAATTAATTTTATCTTTCCTGCTTTTGAAATAAGCACATAAAACATTTCATGTTATTTATTTTCTTTTTTTTAATTAAGTTTTTTTTTTTAATTTAAGGCATTATAAACTTTCTGTACTCAAAGAGGGATTTTTTTTGTTTTACTCTTCACGTTTTATATTTAGATCCTAAAATAAATATTTAATAGCAAATATCATGGCTTCATTATTAGTACAACAAATAAAAATATAATGAATAAATTTATGAATCCCCCGTTTACAGAAGGATTCCCGGTAGGATGACGAGTAATACACGACCACAGCACGTCACGGTCTACGTGACTAGACCGGGGTACTTGTTCTCTAAGGGGGGGGGAAAGTTGGTAAAGGAAATGTGGTAAAGAAACGGAATTAGATGGCGTTTAATCACTCTTACACACGCGGTTAGAGGCGAGATGCTCTTTATTACATTTAACTAGAGGGTCATTTACGACCCCAAATAACCTACACGGTTAAAACAACATGGCGTGGCGTTATATAATTAAAGCTATTTAATCCCAGTTTTTGGTGGTAATTACAAATCCAGGGAGGAAATGAACACTGAGCAATGTGTTGCCCACAGAGGAGCCGTTCAGAAATAACCAACACTTAAACACTGTGGGGAAAGTAAACGCTAAAATAAATAAGCCGGTAGAGACGGTTTGTGTCTCATCCATCCTCCTTCAAACGACCTGTTGGTGTTTACACACAGCTCAACAGACAAGACAAACCCCAAAACAGCAATGATAATAATACTGGAATAGCGTACCTTATCGGTGTTCAGCTGATAAATATGTCCTTAGTGCCAAACACATCGCTCAACCCGTGTAAAGCTCAGAGAGGATCCGCCGCGCGCCTCACACGCCACCTGAGCCCAGAGAATGCGGACGTGCCCGGATAATGCGCTTTTCTAGTGCCGCGCGCATCCTCCCCCCGCCCCCCTCTCTCCCCCTCTCTCCTCCTCCATCTCTCGTTGTTATTTATATGTAAAGTGGACTTCTCGTTCATGAGAAAGTGCTGCTCTGTATGTGTACAATGATAGGATGGACTATTGTTTTCCTGCTCTCCGTTAAGCCTGTATTTGCATCAACTAATTAATCACCAACCGCTTTTAACGATGTTATTGTCCGTGCTACTTCCGGGTTTTTAAATGGTCTGTTAATCTGTTATCAATGTCGACTGTTTCATCAAGAAGCCCCCATTCATCATTTTGGAGTCGTTATGGCCACTGCGACAGTGCAACACCCAGGGCTACGTGATATCAGGCAGGTAGGGGTGTGATGGGATGGGATGGGATGTCGTACAGGAACGACTCGGATCTTTGCTCCGGCTCCTTATGAGTCGTTTTCTTCTTTTTTTTTTTCTCATTTTATAGGGTTGATACTCATGCATTATAGTTTAAACATGTAAAGACTTTAAATATTAATTTAGTTAAATATTAATACAAACCGGAAATTGTTAATTATTACACGCTATAATGGGCAAGTTTTTTTTGGTTTTTTTTTACAAACTTTCCTGATTGGTTCCTTGGTCACGTGAACAGGGGTGATTCTACTCACTCACTCACCGTCTATACCGCTTTATCCTGTATACAGGGTCTCTGAGGGCCTGTGTCTAACACAGGAGACGTAGGGGATGAGGCGGGGGATGGATGGGGTGCCAATTCATTTAAGGGCACATACTCACACGTTCATTTACACACTAAAGGCAATTTGAGAACACTAGTTAGCCTAACCTGCATGTTTTTGGACTGTGGGAGGAAACTGGAGTACCCAGAGGAAACCCACCATGTGCTAGCAGTGCTACCCACTAAGGCACAGTGCTAGCCACTGTGATCCCTGTCATTATAATATTCAAAGAAACAAAAATGTGTCTGATGCAGCGGTGGAAAAAGAGAAACATGTGCAAACATTAATAAATTCAGAAAAGAAGTGACATAACACCTTTTTAATCCAACTAAAGCGCACTGATAGATGTATATCAAGTGGTTTTTAAGCACTTCATGCTCATTTTGCATAAACAAATTCCCAGCAATCATTCCAATTGCATGCAAATGCCACAACAGGTCACATGCACATGTGTATGTGTAAAAATCTTAGGGGGTCAGAAAAGAAATCTGATAATAATCTAAAAACAGGAGGTTATCCCAGGAACTCAGGGCACAAGCACACACATTCACCCATAGTCACACACACTATGGGCTATTAGAAAAGGACAATAGAGTGCATGCATGTCTTTGGACCATGGGAGGAACTGAAGCACCCCAGGAAAGCCCACCAAGCACAGAGAGCACACCACTATGTCACTGCGCAACTAAGCCAAGCCAGGCCAAAAATATAATCTGCACTTTATGGACAAAAATATCCTCCCCTAACCTGTTAATTATTGTATTTATATGTTTCAATCAGTCCACTTATGTGGACTGATGTGCATTTGTAATGCTTCAGTATGCCAAGATATTTTGCACAATGCTATACTTCAAATTTAAGAGGTCCGGCACTGATGTTGGACTAGAAGGCTTGGCTCTCAATTTCCATTCCAGTTCATCCCAAAGGTGCTTATTGGGGTTTAGGTCAGGGCTCTGTTCGGGTCAGTCAAGTTCTTCCACACGGAACTCATCAAACCATGTCTTTATAGGTCTTGTTTGGTCCACTGAGGCACATTCATGTTGAAATAGAAAAGGGCCTTCCCAAACTTTTCCACAAAATTCTCACAGAAACACTCCAAAATCTTGTGGATGGCCTTTTGTCCATATAGAGTAAATAAATCTTGCAAAATCTACGCTGTATATTAATGTAACTAATGTGTGGTGAGGAAAAGGCACCCTGCTTTAATCAGTGTATTGGGGTAGAAATCAGGTATTAGAATAAATCCTTAGGGAGCAAAGGGCACAAGGCGTAAAAACATAGATAATGCTGTAAATACAGTACATCACAGACCACAAGAACACCCACACCCAAACACTCAAATGTCATGAGCTGCCCTGAACTGCCCTGATTTCATTATTTCAATTGATGTTTTAATGCAAATCAACGTAATGATCTAATCTAAATAAACTGCAAGAGTGCAGTTTTGTGGAAAACTGAACGCATGAAAATGGGTGCTTCCCTGCCCCCTCTGCACGACTTAGGCAGGAAAAATCACTACAGACCCCTCACACCCTGGACACAACCTTTTTCACCTCCTTTCTTCTGACAGATGCTACAAACCCCTGTACACCAAAACTACCAGGCACAGGAACAGTTTCTTTCCTCAGGCAATCACCTTCATAAGCAGTTGAAAAGTGAAAACATGCTTTACACCTTACAACAAACTTCTTACACCTTATGGTACATTACTGTTGTTTGCATTATCAAACATCTTGTACTGTATATTGTGTTAAAGCACCAACATGCTTCTTACAAGCTTCTTACATCATAATGTACATCACTGCTATGCTACATATAGCATATTATCATAATGCTACTTATTATATGTAATGCACACTATGGTTACTTGCACTCCCACGCGCACTCACTTTATGTACATCTGTTACATACACAGATTTTTTCCGGTCTTTACAAGGTAGAAAAAGAAGATTTAATCTGTATATAGTTATTGAATGTTGTAAGTTCTTTATGTCGGTCAGCCACAAATAGCCGAAATCAAGTTCCTTGTGTGTCAACATACTTGGCGAAATAAAACCGTTTTTCCTCAAAATTTAATGGGCCGATTCTTAAGAGTCGACTCTTATTTGTGAGTCAAATAAACTGACTCAGTTGGAAGTTACGGAATGAGGACCGCCGGCGGAGACCGGTTTCCTATTTCATCTTTCGTCACCCGCCCTTTGTATTCGCCGGTACTACATCCTGCCAATGAACATTATGAAATACAAGGAAAATAATGTTTGAGTCATATTGAGTCACCTGAGGATGAACCTGAAGTATCATAATCAGTCAGATTTTAGTCAGGGACCCAAATACCAGTTTACATGGAAATTTCCATTTCAAGACCTACTGGAAATCTTATTATAGAATTATAGCACAGGTCGTGGTTTCCAATCATTTTATTCTTAAATGTTGTACAAATATTCCTAAGACACGTTGTCTGTTGAAGAAAATCGGAACTCTACATCTTGAGTACATGTTTCACACGGAACCTTTTCCTGGCGGACTTCTGGATTTGATGTTCCCATAGGAACCAAACTGATGGAGTATATACAAAGCTGTTGTAGAGAAAATGGTAAAATTGGCTTTTTTTTTTTTTTTTTTTAAATCATCAACAGTCTTTGCGTTTGGTTGTAAATTATGTTCTCTTGCTCAATTATATAATACAGAAATGCCGTGGGGTATCTGCTTTACGCGGGTAGAGGCATGTTACATATCTCACAGTTGCTAACATCAAAAGTAAATCATTCTATTAATATTCACCCGATAATATATACGAGTAGCTAGCTAAAAGTAAAAAAATGATTTTATTATTGAACGTTTACATTTCACCTTTGATCAGCAGTAATGCGGCTGCCATTGTTAACTGTGTTGAGTCATGTGCGTTCATGCAGACCAGCTATTTCAAGGATACTACATAGCTAGATATAGCAACGCACTAAGTTACAATAACATGCTATAATAGGCTTTTGCTAAAAGTAACACCAAATTTTTTTTGGTGAAAACACACACTTTGATTTCACCCCAGAAAGAAAGTACTACAGGAAGTAAAAGCCTCCAGGGTAGGCAAAGAAAGCTGAAATACTTAAAAACTATACATTCTGTAATTGTGTACAAAAACATCTATTACACTATTTTTTGCATTCAGATTGTCCAAAAAACTCATATAAAGTGGAAAAAAAGAATCATTCTAGCATATTTTAAATACAATAAAGCCTCTGATGGCACAATGGCTAGTGGTTTACACTGTGCCCTCGCATCTCCTGGGTCATGGGTTCAGATGGTCTGTGTGCCTGGAGTTTGTATGTTTTCCCCATGCTTGATTGGTTTCCTCCGGGTATTCTGGTTTCCTCCCACAGAAAAAAGAGATGCAGATTTGGTTAACTGGTGTTCCCAAATTCTTCGAACTTTGTGTGTGTCCGTCCTGCATTGGATTGGACCCTTGTCCGGGGTAATTCCTGGTATAGGCTCCAGGCCCCCGCAACCCTGTACACAGGATAAGTGGTATAGATGATTAATTAATGAATAAATGAAAAATGATCTGCCATAAACATAATTTGCAAAATTTTCTGGGGATGCATCACTAACAAAAAAAAGCACATTTTTTGCCATTAAAGCTAATGTGTTTGAATCATTGAATGCCTATAAACCAATGGTATGTGAGTTATTTATTTCCTAAATGCGCTGTCGATTGCTTCACTTCACAGATCTCATGTAGTTGCAGATTAGTGTTTACACTGAGGGTAGGTTGAACCATGTCCTGATGTTCAGCCTTTAAAAACCATGCAGGACTCAGCGGATCTCGAAGCCCAGCTAGCCTCTAAGGAGAGGGAATGGAAAGAGCTTCAGGCCTTGCGTATTCAACAGCTGGAGACTGCACTATCTGAGGCTACCAGCGAACTTTCCACACAGAGAGAGCGCTTTCTGCGTTTGCGAGATGATTTCCAGTATAACCTGCGTGTCCTGGAGGAGCGAGACCAAGAGCTGGAGCGTTATGATGCGATGGCTGTCCGTATCCAGGCTGAAGACAGTGCTCGGCGAGCGGAGCTCAGCGAGTTGAGGATCCAGCTAGCCAAACTGCAGGAAGCCCTGGAAGAGGAAAAAAAGCAAAAAGAAGATTTGCAGACTCAGTATCATAAGAGGGGAGTTGAGCACCGTGTACACCTGGAGAGAGTGCACAGGTAAAGTTCATTATTATTTTCAGGAACAAGCATGAAGTAATACTTTTGGATGACTCCTGAAAAAACTTTTGATGCTTTTGGAGAAAGGGCTGCAGTTGAGTGCTGTTGAAGAGCTAAGAATGATATTAAAGTAATGTATTTATATGATTAGAAAATACACTGCATAAAATACAAACATACCTAGGTCTAAAAACTGCTAGACCGTCTACATCTGTCAATGTATTCTCATATTACATTGTGAATTCCTACTTTAGTAATAAGTTTCATTTGCAGTATGAAGGAGGCTGAGATTCACACTCTCCGAGAAGAGAATGAGACGCTGAGACGGGATCTCCAGCGACGAATCCAGGCATCAGATGGGGAGCTGGCGCTGCAAAAACAGGTACCTCACACATTGTCCAATCGGTCATGTGACATAGAGGCAGGAATTTTATTGACCAGTTTGTTGTTGTTGTTCTTGTACAAGAAGTACCTTATTTCAAAGTGTGTTACTGAGGTACTCTTGAATTAGCATTTGCACAGTATTTCACCTAGATGTTTATATTTTTAGGCTTACTTACTTACTTGTCAACATAACCTCACACTAAGATATTGGTTTGAGAAAATCAGTAGTAAAGTCTCTAGCTTGCCTTACATGTAGCACTCCATGAACCTGCTTGCCACTGTGTGGTATTAATACTAACACATTTGACCAGGATGTACCTAATCTGACACTGTTTCTGTGTCTCAGCATACTTTATCCCTCGGGAATTCTCACGTTGCTCTGTAAAATGAGTAGGGAATAGATATTAGACAATTTCTTTAAGTAAAATGCCATACCCCGTTTTGTTCATACCGAGAATAGGTGTTGCGTTATTAATGTCAATGCAGTCGCCTTTGACATTTGCCTGTTGAGCTGGGATCAGCCGAGTTGTGCTCAGCAGCTGCGTTTGAGATATATCAGTCGTGTTTGTTGCCATGGTAGTTCATTTACTAATGAACAGAATGGATTGCTAACACCTACAGTAAAACAACAAACCGGTCCTCAATGCAATTTACATTTATTGTGTCTGCATAGTCAACTAATCATTTTTTCAGAGTGTGTCTTGCATTAAATAGCACTCAATGCACACTTCCTATAAGTATGTTAATACATAAACTAGGAACATCTTATATTTTGTAATCACATTTGACGTATGTGAATGATCAGCTTTTTCTTGTTTGATAGAAACGGATGTTTTTACTGCCAAGAACTAAATGACGTTGTAATAAATTGTGCAAGTGCATGACAGTTCCTGTTCTTTTGTAATTTATGACAGGAAATGCTGGCAGACTTCGACAGTGAAATGCGAAAACGGGAACACGAGTTCAACCTGAGATTGGATGAGATGCGTAACATTGTGCTGTCTCATGAGCTCAAGGTGAAATCTAATGAAACAAGAAACACAAGAAGTGTTTTGCAAAAAGTTTCCTTTTTTTGGATGATTGCTGAAAATGTATTGAACAGGTGCAGCTCCTGAGCAAAGAGCTGGATGTCCATGCCAAAGCTCGCAGTGAAGCCGTTGAGGCATTGCAGCTGTCTGAGCAAGTCTATCAACAAGCACAAAAAGAGATCCTGCAAAAAGACTGGGACGTTAAGAACACATCTGCAGTCAAAGACTCAAAGTGCGTATTCCATGCAGCAGACAGTATCTGTATTATTTGTCATTTAAGAGAAGTCTTCACTCACTCAAGATTGTTTGAAATTAATTTTAGGATAAAAGAGCTTGTGGAAAAAGTGAACCAAATGAAGGCTAAACATAAAAAAGAAGAAGAAGTCAACAACAGGAAGTACAGTAATCGATGGCACCAAATATATAATCTCTCTTATGCACAATGTAGTGTTTTTTTATTTTTATTTCTTATTAAAGCATTACATTAAAATTTTCATGGTTAGACAGTCTGTGTAGGGTACATGTACCTTACATGACCCTGTTTCAAAAAACAACACCCATGCACCCATGAGGTTGTGAATTTTACTGTGATATATGGGCTATAAATAACTTGTGCACTTCAGGTTAGTGTTATTTAGCTGCTGCGAAGTGACTAATGCTATGTTGCTCGATCCAGGCATGCAGAGTTGGAGCGCAGGACCCGGGAGAGAGAAACTGCTCTAGAGGCCATGAAGCAGGCGCATGCCTCTGACCTACACGAGGAGAAAAAAAATGCCACACAGCTTCAGATGCAAATAGACAGCCTGGTGCTGGAGCAGGAGAGGACAGAGAAAAGACACGCAGATGAGATGTCACACAGCGAGCAGCAGATCCAGGAGTAAAACACCGAAAACCATGCACACACGCACACGCTAATTATTTCTGCCAATATGAGAACATAAACAATTAACTGTCCCAATAGTGACGCAAAGGGCTTGATCCACAGTAACAAGCTACGTTTAGGACTAATCATGTTCTGGGAATGGGTTTTAAACTGGCAGTTTATTTGTGTGGAATATCCTGCACAATGTTAATTCACTTGCTCTTTTCTGTGTGCTTAGAAAGCCTTTGTGTAACTCTTTGTGTGATATTGGCTCCTCAAACATGACTTGTATGTAAACCTACAAGATATGCTTGTAAACTGCTATTTACTGTTATTTGTTCATTGATTTATGCATACTATTGTCCTTTCTTTCTTCCAGTTAGAATCTTTTAGCCTACTAAAGTTACACTTGCAGCGGTAACATGAGAGGAAATGATTAATTTGTCATGTTATCTAAATAATGATGGATCTTCTGTTCACTGAAAGGCTCCGCGCACAGCTGGAGAAGACGCAGGCCAGCTGGGATGCTTACATCACACAGGTCTCTAAAGAAACGGTCGCCAAGGATACAGAGCTCCTGACTGCAGGGGACAGAGAGGCCAAAATCAGAGCAGAACTGCAGAAATGTAAAACAGATATAGAGAGGTAGGTGCTTACCAATCAGACCGAACAGGTTGAGAACATAGGGAAGATATTATTATTATAATTTTATTAACTGCACTGTTGTTGGGTATAGGCCTTTCCACATATATGTTAGTGTGGTAGAATAATAAGTGTGTGTCAGGTTTTCTCTACATCACAGACACGGTAATGTTGTAGATTATAATTTTTTTATAATTAACTGACATAACTGCAGATATCTAGTAAAAAATATACACCTGATGAAGTGCACGTCACACTTGAGACTTTGTCGGAGTTAAATATAAAAGCTTTATTGTATTGTTTTTTTTTTTAGCTGAAAAGTGGTACTTGAAATACCGGAAGTATAAAGTCTAAGGTCCTTTAACATCCTTTAAATGTCTAAGGTTTAAGTAAAACGTTGATGTAATAAGTACATTTGGGAAGGTTTTTGTGAGTGTCAGTTGGTAAGAGGTTGAAAGGAGTTGACACAGATTCAATTCAATTCAATTCAATTTTATTTGTATAGCGCTTTTAGCAATTTTCATTGCCGCAAAGCAGCTTTACACAGTCAAAAGAATTATTTAGGTTTGTATGAAATGTGAATTTGTATGAATCAAAATGGTCAGTTTGTCCCTGGTGAGCAAGCCGAGGGCGACAGTGGCAAGGAAAAACTCCCTGAGATGGTAATAGGAAGAAACCTTGAGAGGAACCAGACTCAACAGGGAACCCATCCTCATTTGGGTGAAACAGAAAGCAGTAAATGATCTGCATTATTACAGTGTGTAGGGTGGGAGGCAGTTCAGCTATAATAGCTGATGTTAATTGATGTTAATATGGAGTCCAGGTAGTTATTGAAGACCCAGGTAGACTTGTAAGAAGTTCCAGTCATGAACTATCGAACTGTCAAGTCCCCAGAGAAACAGTTGCCAACACCAGTCAAGGCCAGAACCATTTTCTAGATAGAGAGAATCATTCCCAGACACCAGACGCATCCCAGAGAGACACACGGGGCATCCATGTGACGAGATCTTCAGCCAGAAGTGGGGCACCAGGATGGGTCAGACAGGTCCGGAGGGCAGAGGGAGTCTGGATCACTGGCAGCTCAGGAACGACATGTGTAGCTCGACAGAGAGAGAGAGAGAAAGAGTGAAAGGGGGGACAGGAGGAGAGAGGAAAAAGAAAGAGGGGGGGAAGAGAAGAAGAGGAGAGATGGCAGTTAGGTATGGTCACAGTCACACAATGTATAATGTGAATGTATATTAACTGTAGAGTGCAAGCAGAGACTCCGGCAGAACTAACTATGACAGCATAACTAAAAGGGAGAGCCAGAAGGAAACACAAACATGAGGGCTTCCTGACATGTAAAGCAAACAATCACCTCACCGTCAGCAAACCTGAGTGATCAATGAGAGTGAGGAAGACAGCATCCAAACATACCAGTTCACCATAATACTCTACGTCCATGAGTCCCCCAGATCTGCTCCTTTACCTATGGCAAATCTATTTATAAAAATGCTTGGCTAAATAAATAGGTTTTTAGCCTGGACTTAAACACTGAGACTGTGTCTGAGTCCCGAACACTATTTGGAAGACTATTCCATAACTTTGGGGCTTTGTAAGAAAAAGCTCTGCCCCCAGCTGTATTTTTCATAATACGCGGTACTGACAAGCAGCCTGCATCCTTTGATCGAAGTAGGCGTGGCGGATTGTAAGACACTAGCAGTTCGCTCAGGTACTGCGGGGCGAGACCATTTAATGCTTTATATGTCAAGAGTAGTATTTTAAAATCAATGCGAAATTTCACAGGGAGCCAATGGAGTGAAGATAAGATAGGGGTGATGTGCTCATATCTTCTGGTTCTGGTGAGGACTCTCGCTGCTGCATTCTGGACTAGCTGAAGCTTATTTATGCATCTAGCTGAACAACCAGACAGTAAGGCATTACAATAGTCCAACCTAGAGGTGATAAAAGCATGAACTAGTTTTTCTGCGTCGTTTAGCGACAATAAATTTCTTATTCTGGCAATATTTCTGAGGTGAAAGAATGCTATCCTGGTAATATTATCTACATGTGCTTCAAATGAAAGGCTGGAATCAATAATCACACCAAGGTCTTTCACTGTTGCATTTGATGGAACAGAAAGGCCATCTAAAGTTACGGTGTGATCTAAAATTTTACTCCTAGCTGTATGCGGTCCTATGACTAGAACTTCTGTCTTATCCGGATTTAGCAGAAGGAAGTTAATTAGCATCCAATTTCTTATGTCCTGCACACATTGCTCAATTTTAGTAAGCTGTTTTTTCTCATCAGGTTTTGCTGAGACATATAACTGTGTATCGTCAGCATAACAATGAAAACTAATACCATGCTTACGGATTATGTTGCCCAGAGGAAGCATGTAAAGGGAAAAAAGCAGTGGACCTAAAACTGAACCCTGCGGAACGCCAAACTCCACTAGAGAACATGCAGAATAATCACCATTTAAGTCTACATACTGATAACGATGGGTCAGATAGGATCTGAGCCAGGAGAGGGCTGTACCCTTAATTCCCACTACATTTTCTAATCTGTGAAGAAGAATAGCGTGATCAACAGTGTCAAAAGCTGCACTGAGGTCAAGTAATACAAGCATAGTTACACAACCCTGATCAGAGGCCAATAGAATGTCATTTACTACTTTAACGAGCGCTGTCTCTGTACTGTGATGAGGCCTAAATCCTGACTGATACAGTTCATGTATGCCATTTCTATGTATATATGAGCATAGCTGCTCCGCTACTATCTTTTCCAGGATCTTAGAGATAAAGGGGAGGTTTGATATTGGTCTGTAACTGGACAGCTGACAGGGGTCGAGGTCAGGTTTCTTAATTATTGGTTTGATAACTGCTAATTTAAAAGATTTTGGAACATATCCAATGCTGAGTGAAGAATTAATTATTCTCAACAGGGGTTCTATTATTGCTGGTACTATCTGTTTAAGAAAATGTGTCGATACAGGATCTAATATACAGGTTGATGAATTTGAAGAAGAGATGAGTGAAATTAGTTCATTCTCTTCAAGGGGAGTAAAGTATTCTAGGTTCTGGTCTGACATGGCTAGATTAACATCTGCATCAATTACATTGTTCGGTTTCAAAACCTCAATTTTATGCCTAATATTTACAATTTTATTATTAAAAAAGTTCATGAAGTCCTCACTATTGCATGATGTTGTTGTGGAGATTTCTGCAGTGGTCTTATTTGTGGTTAATTTGGCTACAGCATTAAATAAGAATCTAGGATTATTTTTGTTATTTTCTATAAGAGTGGAGAGATATGTTGATCTAGCTACACTAAGAGCTTTTCTATAGTTCAGGATGCTCTCCTTCCATGCTATTCGAAATACTAGTAATTTAGTTTGACGCCATTTACGTTCTAATTTCCGAGCGGTCTGTTTTAAAGTGCGCGTGTGATCGTTATACCAGGGAGCAAGTTTTTTATCTCTAATAATTTTTCTTTTGACTGGAGCTACATTATCTAGGGTATAGCGAAATGTCGACTCTAAATATTCAGTCGCCTGATCGAGTTCTGTGGGGTCAGACGGTGATCTAATCTAAGTTGGGAACTCTGGGAGATTACTGATAAAACTCTGTTTGGTAGTTGATGTGAATGTACGTTTCATACGGTAGCGCGGCGCTGTGTGTACATTATTACTGTGCGATGCCACACTGAGTCATTATAAGACCTTCTGGAAGAACGTCTTCATGTATGTGCGCAGGGTAATGAACTAAATTTCTTAAAACAGTTCTTGAAAAAGCTTTTCTAAAAACAGTGGAAAACCCTGTATATGTGACTTAATATATAATAATGGATAATATGAGGAAAAGCATTTTAAAATCTCTTTGCTGTGAGTAAAGTGTACAAATAAACCCTGTGCAATGAATGCAGGTATAAACAGCAGTTGGCCAGTGCAGTTCAGAGGGAACAGGATCTGGAGCAGAAGTGTGTGCAGTTGGAGCTCGACTGGGAGCGTCGCTGTGAGGAAGTACGTGCTGAACACTACCTCAAGAGTGAGGAGCTCATCCACGGGCTGACCCAGTCCAGAGAAAAGGCAAGCTATATATCACACCAGAGATCAATCAAGTCATGGGAGTCAGACAGTGAGCTTGACCTCTTGTATACAAGGACACATTTCAGCAGAGAGATCTAAAAGCAGAAAAAGGTCATGTCAATATTCTAGAAGTAATCTGTGATTGATTATTATGATAGTGGGCAATTCCATGTGAAGGTCAACATTACTATGTGAAAAATAGATGAGGATCACATATTTCCTGTCAAACCATACCGATACATAAAACTACTACATAAACAGGTAGTTCTTATGTTAAGAAAAAGAAAGCAAAGGAACAGAAAAAATGTCAGTAGTAATTGCTGATTTAATCATTACACTATTCATAATAATAATTTAAAAAATCATAATTTTAAATTCACAACTCAAGCATCCTCTTTATGTAGTTCGTAAAGGGCTGATTCAGACACGTCACATCCATAACACTAAAAATGTAACACCAGTTCATTCTAAACAAATCACATATTACAAAAATGACAAATATTTCAAATTCTACACTGTCTTTTGTTAATTCAAGTTTTTTTTAATGGTACAAAGTGTAATGTTTCTGCAATTGTCTTCAACATTTACAGAGTTTGCAGAAAACCTTTGCTGTCATAAAAGTCCATAATGTCACACCCATAATACTGATGAAATGCTGTACAATTTCAGGATGTAATTTATTATAAGTATTTTGAAGATTTGTTTTTTTTAGCTGAAGGTATTACAATGCAAATTATGCACTGATATTAAGCCTATCCCTGAGTTTTTTTTATCAATATGAGCTGAACTGTCACATCCAAAACCATAACTGCCATGCTGTTAATGATTTTAAACTGTGTCATTAGGTAAATGCTGAATTGAAGGAGAAGGAGCAACAGCTGCAAGAAACCATTGCTTTGCTTAGGAGCGTGACCATTGAGCGAGACCAGGCTCTGCGTGGATTCATCTTAAACAAAGCTTCTCAGGTTAGAACTCAACAATGTCATTCATGTAAAACTGATGCCTATTTTTTAGCCATGTAAGTACTACAAGCATTCGATTTCGATTCATTCAGTAACACCTCACTTTACACACAGATGTAAATCTTTCAACACTAGAAAACATAACCTAGATCACAGGAAGGGTTGTGATATCTATTTATGATGATGCCAGCACATTTATCAGAGGTCACTGAGAGAGCTGCGTTATGTTTCTTCTCTCTAACGCGCTTTGTAGGTCATTCATCATGTAACATTTAAAGTCCTTTAAATAGTATGTCAGCAAGTGATGCTGTGACAGGATCAGTATGCTACACTCAAAGTTCAAGGTGCCTCTTGTGCGAGTATTTTAGGAAAGTCTATATTTGATAACACACGTGTCCATTTATTCTAAACAGATGATCCTGAAGCTTCATCTGTGAAATAAATAGATTTATCACATACACTATTCCAAAAGCAGAAATGCATACTTTCCTAGTGTGACCCAGTGGTGACCTGACTGGGACCTGGGTACTTTACTATTGTGTATGACTTTACAGTTTCCCGCCAGCTGGCAGACCATGAAAAATTCATAGAAGTGTCTTGAGGTAACTAAAGGTGAACGCTATCTTAATGCCTCATTCCATGGTTGTGAACATTTATTAGTGAAAAATTATTGAAAAAAAAAATTTGCGATTAGGATAATTTATACATATGTACATAAAAAAACAATTACTGACAAATGAATAATACTGTCTACAAAAAAGGGATGAAAATATTATTGATCAGGAGAATGTAAAGGCTGACAAATTATACAAGTAGGTTTCGCCATGTATGTGTCGCCATCTAGTGGCAACTAAGCGCCTAGCATACCCTTTAATTTTACATCTATTTGTTCCTGAGTTTCTATAACAAAAGAGATTAAAATAGTGTGTAAACATTCCTAAAGTTTCCAAATGTACCCCTCATGTGCCTGTCCATAGGATCACTGTTTAAGCTTAGAACAACAGACATTTGAGCAAGTGAAATTACGATATCATAGCTGGAAATAAAGTCAAATTTACACTTTCCTATTCTTTTAAAATTAGTTTAACAACTTGGAACTAGTAAATGCCCATTATTTAATTTCCAGATTTTGATACAAATATTACTGCATGTTCTACAGGTGGGTCAGGGTGTGCCTCATTTCACTTGTGAGGCAACTATCCAATCAGAATAATAAAAAAAAAATCTTACTCCTATAGCAGTCGTAATAGTACAGTAACAAAATGACATGATTTCTGAAGGATTGATGCATAGAAACTTGTAAAAATAAATTATGGACTTAAAAGCAAAGGATTAAGTACAATATATATATGGGGTCAGAAAGGTGTACAGGACAGTGGTGAGACCAGCGATGCTCTACGGCTTAGAGACAGTGGCACTGAAGAAAAGACAGCAGGAAGAGTTGGAGGTAGCAGAGCTGAAGATGTTGAGGTTCTCTTTGGGAGTGACAAGGATGGATAGGATTAAGAATGAGTTTATCAGAGGGACAACCCACGTTAGATGTTTTGGAGATAAAGTCAGAGAGGCCAGATTGAGGTGGTTTGGGCATGTTCAGAGGAGAGATTGTGAATATATCGGTAGAAGGATGCTGAGGTTGGAACTGCCAGTCAGGAGGTCTAGAGGAAGACCAAAGAGGAGATTTATGGATGCAGTAAGAGAGGACATGAAGTTAGTTGGTGTGAGAGAAGAGGATGCAGAGGATAGGGTTAGATGGAGGCAGATGATTCGCTGTGGCGACCCCTGAAAGGGAACAGCCGAAAGACAAAGAAGAAGATATATATGGGGTCAGCTTGTAGCCATGACTGGCTGTGATAAATAGATTTAAATAGATTTTGTATCTATTTGCAGCAGCAGTACTACCTGTGGGCCAAGACATTACTGCTAAAGTCCATTCTGTTTAAACAGTACGATGTTTCTGGTTATTTTTAGGTAGCTGGAGTTGAAAACAGAAGTTTTCCTTCAGAGGAGATCCGAAGGCTCCAGCAGCAGAACAGCAGCCTGAGGGAGGTGGTAACTGAAATGAGGAGACAAATGGAGACTCTCAGCACAGAAGTACCCATAACTCAGAACCCACTGACAACTCAGCCCGTTGAACCCATACCCTCCTCCACTGCAGGTACTAACTATAGACCTGTCATTTATGGCAGTACTTTAAAAGACCTCACACACGCCACATATTTGTGATTACGTTGTTCAAAGCGCTTTGACGCAATAGGCAAATGTCAAAGAATGTCAACCAGTATAGTAATGTAACATTATATTTAGTGTGATAGTCTAGAGCAGTTGTTCTCAGGTCCTGGAGGAACACCTGCCCTGAACATTTAAGTGTTTTTCTGGCTTTATCACACCCACTTTAATTCAGAAATGGCTGTTAATTAGCTGATTACTTGAAGCAGGTGTCCTGGGAGCTATGAAAACATTGAAATGTGTAGTGCAGGTGGTCGTCCAGGACCGGAGTTGTGAACTACTGCATTATCATAGTAACTGTGTTCCTCACACTGAGAATTGTATTGAAATAATTTGTTTATAATCTGTCTGTTGGGGCATTTTGTTCCAAAAATGACATGGAATCATTTGTGATACGAAGCATGTATAAACAGCAGTTGAAAATGAGACACTTCCTTTGGTCAGGTCCTCCATCGCTCAGGCTCCTACAAAATTTCCTATAAATCAATTAAAATAGGAATTCATATTAATAAAATTTGAGTCAATGTAGGCCATTGACACTCAAAAGTGCCTGGGAGTTGACCATCAGCTTATCACACTTAGCAAATAAAGAGACTAATGAGCGGACAACATGAGAGCATGTGGCCCCTTGACTTGGCAGCCATTAATTTAGGCTTAGAGGTTGTTGTGTGGATTTTTGTTGTAAGATTTACATTAGTTACATTATGTTGTGTGCAACTGTATTTTATAGCAGGAGCTGCAGAATACAACCAAGCACTAGAAGAGGAGCTACAAAACCTGAAGGCTAAATGTAGACATCTTGAAGATAAATTAGAAGAGACCTCTAAGACAAGTAATTGTATTCCCACCTCTACAAGTTTGCTTCCTGTTAACCCTGATAATGCCTATCTTCAAAACCACATCAGATCCCTCAACGAAACTATAGGTAAGTTTGAATAGGTTAAATATTCATTTTGGTCTGTTAACCTACACTGTATTTGTTTTAAAAACTGTGACTATTTCAGCAAACATAATAGTAAAATGACAATTTAAGAGAAATAATTTAAGAACCTATCTGAGCACAAATGCTTGTTTGTTTGTTTGTTTGGTTTCCTCAGGTGGACTGCGAGCTGAAAAAGTAGCCAGCGCCGCTACGTTGAAGAAACAGGAAGTGAGGTTGGCCCACTTGGAGTCTATAGTGACTCAACTCACACAGCAGGTACTTAAACCAGGCCCCAAAATTCACTCTGTTTTGGCTGTGTGCCTTTCTTGCTGTCCTTTTTAGTGGAAAGACAGAAGTACTGTAGTTTATAGGTAACACCAGTGTCATATCTTCTTCAAGTGTCACTCGAGAGAGATGGAGAATGAAGCGCTACAGTTAGAACTGGCTAATCAAAAAAGAGAAGCAGCAGCTGAAAAGGCAAGCTTGAAGCAAAGATTGACAACTGCAGAGATGCAGCTTGAGGAGGTGAAGAGGGAGGCAGAAGAGTACCAAAAAGGAAGCGTTCTACATAATCTGGAAACAGTTGCCCTGGGCAACCAGGTGGGCATGATGGACTGCTCATTATAATATACTCTTAAAAGACTTGAAAATGTTGGTGGTGGAAACTATTTAAATGCATTTTCTTTGTGCAGGTGTCTGCACTGAAGCTGGACATTGCAAGCAGGAGAGAACCTGTTATTCTCAACCAGGTAAAAAGTTTTATAAATAAACGTGATCATGGAGCTTAAAAGTTTTTATGGGAAAAAAACAAGTTTTGCTTATATTGGAGAATTTTCAATGAATTAACTGCCATTTTAATGTAATTTCAAAGCACCTTTATGATGAGCATGATTATGCTTTTATTGCAAGTTTTATTCTCACTCTGTTTCTAGAGCGAGATGGTGAAGCAGCTACAAGAAGAGAATCTCAGCTTGAGGCAGCAGCTGCTTTTACATGGTAGTGGCAGAGAAAGTGACAATGGTAATCCCCAACTTCTCCAAACCAAACTCAAACGGGCAGCTCATCTGATATCTCGTCTCAGCAAGGACAAACAGCAGCTCATTGAAATGGGCAACAGACTTAGGGCTCAGCTGATTGAGTCGGGATTGGACAGTGAGTTTTGTTTGAAATACTTGTATAACACTGAGTTTCAATACCTATTGAAGAGGTCATTATTTGGTCTATAAAATCTATATGCTTTCTGAAGAAGTAATTATTTAGTAATTAGGATCAGCATGGTGCTTGACCTACAGCTGTGGGTAAAATTTTTGAGAATGCAAGGTTTATGTAAAATGTCAATATTTGCGGTGCTGACCCTTCTTTTTCAAGACTGCAATTCTCCCTGCCATGCTGTCAATCATCTTCTGGGCCATATCCTGATTCAAAAAAGCCAGGGAACCCGTCCTCATTTGGGTGAAAACGAATAGCAGGGATTGATCTGCATCATCCTGTGTGAGACTGGAAGTTTAAGTTAATATGGATTCCAGTTCGTTATTAGAGGCTCAGGTAGACTATAGGAAACTCCAATCCAAACTATCGAGCAACTGCAGTCATGACCCCCCCAACTTCAGGGACATATGTTTACTTGCTGCCTAATATATTGCAACCACATGCAGGCACCATTGTAATGAGATATTTCCATTCCAAAACACCAGGTCTTGTAGGATGTTTCTGGTCTGTAGTGGTCAGCATCCACCAAAAGTGGTCCAAGGAAGGAAATACAATAAAGGCTCACTAATGTATATGGGGAGCGAAGGCTGGCCCATGTAGTTTTTTTGTCAATAGAAGACCTCCTATAGCTCAAATTGCTGAAAAGGTTAAGGCTGATTCCCCTAGAAATCTGTCAGAACACTCAGTGTCACAGTGCGCATTGCTGTTTTGGTGGCAAAAAGGAGACCTATTCGATATTAGGTGGTTGGGCATGATATAGCTGATCAGTGTATAACACCAAACCCTATCTTTACATCATATTACATTACCAAATGACAGTAATTAAATATTTCAATCACAATTTACCTCAAAAAATAAAATATGATTGTCATATAAAATGTTCCATCAGATTTGCAACATGCTGAAACAAGATCCAAACCTAGCCCTGGTGAAAAAGAACAGTCTGAAGATGAGTCTGATGCGCAGCAACACGGCCGTTTATCTGCCCTGGAACAACTTCAGTACAAGCTTACCACTCAGGTGCTCCAAACAGCAGAACACAACCTTTTGGATTTAGTCATATTTCTTTTGCAATGCTGTTATCAGAGAGACCACTAGAGAGTGCCAGAAAAGAGGTGATTGAACTCTCCTATCTGCTGCAATCCAGTAAATAAAACTTATATTTAATTTTTCCATCATCAAGGAACTGCAATATGCCCAGAGAGACCAGAGTAAAAAAAATCCTGTTATAGTTCATCCTCTGTCTGAAAGAGGGAGTGGGGTCAGTGGCACCAACCCATGGGAAATGCCAACAAGAGTTAGTGTTCAGGTAAATCTGTACAGATTCTCATTTCTTAAAAGGCCTTTCAGTGCTGATGCTTTTCAAACGATGCCTTTACTGCCAAATCATAACTTCTCTCTTCTCTTTCTCTCGTAGCATTCAGTCAGTAAAGAGAATACTCCCCCTGTTAAATCTCAGTCTAAGGGCCCAGTACATCAAGCCAGCACACACCAAACCCTGATGTCCTCTGTGGGTACTGATGAGTCTCTGCTGGATGTGTGGAAGATGCTGGAGCATGGCTTAAGTCCTACAATGCTCACACCTAGTATCAGTGAGAACCAAGGTGAATTTCTGTAATTAACCTGTTAGAAGCCATTCACAGTTCCCTCTGAAAGTATTGGAACTGTAAGGTTAATTATTTTTTTTTGTTATCTGCTGCAGACATTTGGGTTTGAAGTTAAAATATGATAAGACCAAGTAAATATTAATGGATCAGATAGATTTTAACGAAAATGATGCTTACTGAAGTATTTGGTTACATATCCTTCACTTGCAATCAGTAATCAAGCCAGTGACCAGCTGACATCACCAAACTATTGTGTTCTTCTTGTCCAGGCTTGCACCTCAACTTATTTAAGTTGTTGTCTGTTTTGGGAAGTTTCCACCCTTGAATCTCTCCTGGAGGTTAAATGGTTTGGTTAAGGTCTGGTGACTTCCACTTCCCCCAAGTGTTTGAAGTCTTTGTCTTGCTGGAGGGTGAAGTTTGCTCCTATTAGACTGGATGCAGTTCTCTGTAAATTTAGGAAGAGTGTTTTATGTAATTTTCTGGATTCGTTCTGCTCTTAACATCAATAAAAATGATTAGTGAGCCCTTTCCAGATGCAGCCATAAAAACCATAACGTATCAATCACTGTGATGACTGATGTGTCTTGTGGTAGGGCTTTTATTTGCTACTGAACAGGAATTTGGAGGTTGTTGGTGATGTCATTGACAGTTGTTTTTGGAGTTTTTCTTTACAGCTCTCAAAATGTTTGCCATCCATCAGCTGCTACTGTTTGTCTTTGTTCGATCTGTTTGATGTCTGGTTGTGTTAGTTCACCAGTGGTTTCCTTCTTGTTTATTTAAAACTGTTGAATTGTCTGTATTGAAATTCTAATTTCTTTTTTCACTTTTCCTAATTTGTTTTTTCCCTTTATAAACAGCTCTCTGGTCTTTATGTTGTTTTGTCCTTTTTAAAAACTAGGCTGAAACCAAGATGAGAGAGACAGGACCATTACTTGTTTAACCAGTCAGTCTAACCAAGCACACGTGCAACAAGAAACACCTGTTAATCAGATGTTCCCGTTTTTGTATCACTTCCAAATGGTTGGGTTTAAACAAAAAGTGCCATGTTCGAAGTTGGTAAACACAGCTAGATGTAACTATCAGGAAATTAAAATTCTGATCAGTTATCTCATATTCATCATTGATCTTAAACCCCATGGAATATGGTGTGTGTAGTTAATGTTCCAGTTCAACCCTAATGTGTTCGGTAGGATTGAAGTCAGAGCTCTGTTCCAACCGTGGCAAACCATGTCTTATTAGACTTCATTTTTTGCATAGGTGCATTGTTAAGCTAAAAAAGGTTCGGCCCTCTTAGTTCCATTGAAGATAATTTTTAATATAACAGCATACAATTGTGTGCTTCCACCTTTGGTAACAGTATGGGGAAGGTTCACATATTGGTGTAACTGTATGTTGTTTACAAACTTTTACCAATATACTGTAACATACTTCAAGGTAATATCCCTCATCATAGTATTTAAACATTTCAACATAATATTTAGGAAAAAAATGTAAATTAAATTCTGACGGATGAATATTAAATGGCTTTATACCTGTAGCCATTATTATAATAATCCATTTATTCTGCCTTGGAGAATATGTTTTTTCTGATTTCCTTATTCAGAAAACGTTTAGTACAGATACACGTGCTAGACCACAAAATATTGCAAGTAGCAGCAGTCCAAAAAAATTGCACCATCTGAACAACAATGGGTGAATGCTTTCCTCATGTGGTCAAAAAGAAAGTACAACATTAATTAAAATTATCGTTTTCTCAGAGAATTAGTTAAGCAAAGCAATGAACTAAGATAAGAATAAATTTGCATCATTCAGTAAGTGTATCTAGGCAGATGTTCAAGATTTTTTTTGTAAAACAAAGCATTCTGTTCCAAACCTCAAGGACAATTGACAGAGCTTGCCCAATATATCGCATTGCACTCATCAGACTAGAGCTCACTTTCTTTATCACATCATGGCATTCTTTGAATTACCATTACTAATAAAATTAGACTTTGCTTCAGGGGGAGGTGGGGGATATGCAACTTAAGACTGTAAAGTTTACCCTACATTTATTTATTTTTTGTATTACCTTCTAAATAAAATCTTATTTCCCTATATTACAACACACTCTCATATTTCCGTTATCAGTTTTACGCCTGTACAGAGTGATCTGAAGCTTTATGCTGGCTTGGCACTAAGGTGGAAAGTGTGGATGACTTTTGTGTTTGCTCTTCTTGCTTCACACCATGGTACCTGCAATAGGCCAGTAGCTCAGGCAAACAAACAGTTCACCCTTATTAGCTTTTAGGTATAGTGGGCTCCAAATGGTTAACTGAATACAGTTCATACAAATGGCCTAACTTATAAAAGAAGAAAACTGACACAGAGTACTTTTAAATACTTTTTAAAATTAATCAGAATGGCAAATTGTTTAAGAAAATGTTTAAAATCACTTAAGAGATCTTCTGCACTGAAACGTGTTATATTGGGCTTGAAATCTTGAGACAATATGCAGTTGAAACATCCATGAATAGTATTTACATTACAGTCCTCAGTACTCTTATAACATTTAGTCAACAAGATTATATTTAAAAATAGAAAGCACAGAATTTCTAGACAAAAAAATTATAAAGTCAACAATGCAGCTCAGATTCCAGTATGATGACGTTACTACATACATACAGTAGCACACCATTTTTGTGACCTTATCTCATGATGCTCCTGCATGGGCTAAATATCATCTAAATAATTTACAGATGCAGTTCCTGTATCAGCCAGAAGTAAAGAGCACAGAAACATGCCACATCCTGGACCACAAGTTAGAGTTCAAGGCTCGAAAGCAGTGTTCCAAGAAAGGCACAAGCAAGCCAGAATTACATCTGAACCTGGTAAAAAGGCAAGGCCAGCTGGTAAAGCCGGCAAGATTAGAAATTACAACAATAAGGACTGAAACTAAAATGTGACATCACAAAAACATGTTGAAATGACTATTTTACAAACCTGCCTTAACACACATCATGTTAATTTAGACCTTTGTATAAAGCAGTTATCACATACAATTATAAATAAAGTATCTCCATCTATCTATCTATCTATCTCTCTATCTATCTATCTATCTATCTATCTATGCTTGCTTTAAATCATTTATTTTGATGCTAAGCTATGTTATGAGCAATGATTTCTAATCTGTAAAATTGGTAACCTTTTTTTAATAAATACAATAATTTGATTGATAAAATATTTTTATACTTAATAACTGACAACTGTGGTAGAATATGTGTTCAGTATACTTACTTATGCCTATACCTATCTTACGCCATTATTTATTGTTCCTCAGCCTACAGGATGATATAGTGTAGACAGCCGTGGCCAAATGTTTCGAGGATTACACAAGTATAAACTTTTTACAATGTCTGTTGCTTTTATTGTTTTTAGATCTTTTTGTCAGATGTTACTATTGTTTTTCAGCATCAACACTGCAAATAATGACTCTCTGCATAAACTTAATGTAATTGTCAATAAAAGCCTTTAACACTTATGAAATGCTTGTAATTATACTTCATGTGACAAAATGATCTAAAAACACAGAGGCAGCAAACTTTGTGAAAATTGATATTTGTGTCATTTTCAAAACTTTTGGCCACGGCTGTATTAGGTGCACTTATATACGGTTAATGAGAGTTGCTCAGTAGGTAGCAGTTTGTCAGCACCTGTTTAACCTGCTTACCACTGGAAAAGGGCCACTAGTGACCAGATATCATATGAGTGGTGGACAGGAGTAATACTGACATGGTTGTGTGGTGCACACTGTCGTTTCTCATTAGCTTCTTTATTAGTCACACTGCCTTCTCGAGGTTACCTTTAAAGGGCTCTTGCACTTTATCTCTGTCAGATGCTGACCACAGCAATGATGTTTGAACATTTTTGTTTCTCAACCAGTAATGACACAGAGCTGCTCAAAAAAATCTCTCATCTAAAATAGAGTAGCTGGAAGGTAGCGCCCTACACCAGTGTTAATGTCTGAAATTATATACTCACGAGGCATACCAGTATGTAAAACACGAAGATCTTCTATGGATTGAACCGAAATGACCCCTATTTAGGACACACCCTCTTGATTACCTCACAGTCTGCGCTGGTCTGGAGGAAGACTCCTCCCACGTGACCGTCATCACCTCACCCTATATCAGAGCCACGCCTTTTATTCATCCTGATTGGACCTCGGTAAACGCCGCACACGTGCAACATCCTAGATTACCGGGTTTGGAAAAACCTACAAGTAGATCTGAAAATGGTGATTTAGATCTAGGCAATTATAATATTAACAATGTGAGATATTTTAAATCAATTTAGTTTTATTATTTATATAAATACAAATCCATCATCTGACTGATCATTTCCCTACATACAGTATGCAACCTGTCGCTTTAGGATATTTGCAAAGAGACTGATTGTCATACAGAATCAACATACACAGTGCGTTATCGATCCTGTCTATACCTGATAAGACCTTGGCAACAATTCTGACCCGATTTCACAAAGTGCTCTAATATACCTCTTCTGGGGTGTGGAAATAGCATACAGTGTGCAGTAAACCTGTGCGTGATGTTGCGTATAGACTCGCCTTTTCATCACTCAAGTGAACTCGAATAACCCGTGTTTTTAGGAGGAATCAACGTTAGGAAATCTGCCCCGTGATTGGCTTCCGGAGTCCTGCCTCCCTTCTGATTGGACCAGAATGCCGAGGCAACTGTCAGCCCATGTGGCGTGTCTCTACAACATGGCAAACATTTAAATGAAACAGGCATCAGAGCAACGCAACCAAAGCAGTGAGGGTGTATTTTAGGGCAATTAAAAAGGGTTCATCCAGAGATAAAGGAATTACAGGTCAGCTCAAGCTCGGCTGCTCATCCATCCCGAAATACTTTAAACACATACTATTGGTAAGTACTGAATGTGGATCTTGTGATAATCTTACATTTTTAGCGACAATTATATAGATGCTAGACCGCTGTGTAATTGTATTGATGATGATGATGATGATGGGAAGTGCAGATATTCTTGTGTCGCAATCAGTTTAGCTTTTTTTTTTTTTTTACAACCAGGAAATATTCACATAGGTTCCATTTTTAATGCTGTTTACGGCCAGTCGAGCTTTTGATAAACATATCTGACGCACACTTTACTAGCTGTAACATCTACACTTTGAGGAGGATAAATACACGCAGGGTAAAGAAAAACGCGCATCTTTTAGCTTTAGGTGTAATCCCAAATGACTTTGTAGTTAGTGTGCAGTCCGTATCGCGCCGAAGCGGTTAAGTCACTCCCTATGCAGTGCACTTGTACAGGAAGTGGCGAAGCATTTAATATTCAGCCCTGACAGTGGATACTCTGAAACAGCTAGGATAGCTAACTCAGTGTTTTAGTACTGAATAATTCAAATGCTCCTTCTTTCCAGTAAAAAAAAGTAGAACGTTTTAGGAAACAAATATTTTTGTAACGATTTTAACACATTTAGGCCTGTTTTCTTTATATACAAAGGGCCATGGTGCAACATCAAGGCCTAATGTAGCATTTATTAGAACCTGGTTGTGTGTGTGTGTGTGTGTGTGTGTTTGTACCTGTTACAATGTTGCTCTGTGACAGATTATTTCTAAATTCTTACCAAGTGGTTCTAGTTTCATTTGGAATAATGTGGTAACATATAAAGCTGTCGGTAGGTGAATGAGATGAGACTGTCTGTGTGGAATGTATTGCCAGTGTGTTAGACAGCACTGCTGTACAATTGAATAAGTCCCATGGCCCTGTACTGCCAAGCCCTCCCTTCCTGCGAAAGCCATTTAATATTATCACCTCAGCTTCTGTTTCTTATCTGCAGATGTTTATAGCTTGTTTGTCTGGCTTACACGTTTAATTGTGCCCCATCATTTCATGATTGTGTGATCAGTCCGTGATTTGCTGCCCTTGAACTAGAACACACTTTCCCAAGTCCCAAGACCTGGTACTAAAATACCAGTTGTCCTGCACTTTTTAAAGTTCCCTGCTGTAACATATCATTTATTTTATCTAATTCCTGAAGAGAAGGTGGCTGTGTAGTGCACTGAAGTGTGTAAGACATGAAGGGTATCTTGGGAACTGGTTGGAAACCTGCAAAAATGGACGTGGGAAAAACAGAATATTCTCAGTGGTCTGTGTTTTTGTATGCATCCTGCATCTCGTGGCAAATGAGCAATCACCAATTAGTTCTTTCTTTGCAAACTGAAAAGAAATGTCTAGTTGAAATTTTTCTAATGCCTTGCCAAAAGAAACATTTTTATGATGTTAAAGTTGTGAACTTTTTTTTTTTTTTTTTTTTGGTTTTTATTTTATTTTATTTGGTTACAATTTTAACCCATTGTTGCTGATACACTGCTGAACATAGTAATTATTAATTGAACTGTAATGACCCGTAATACCTTTGTTCTGTACGAAACCATGAGATGGTTTTTTTAAGAGTCGATGATGTTTATTCATGTATTCAAATTAATAAATGACTGATAATCTTTCATACATGTAAAGGCTTCGTTAGAATCTGGGTCAGACAGATTACAGTCCCTCTTTCTCTAACTCCATTTACTTGGTACTCTAAATCTGCTCTGGTCTGCATGCTGAGGCATTTGGTTGTGCTGAAAGAAAAAAGCATCATAATTAAGCAAGAAGCACATCATTCACTAAAGCTTTCTTTCTCTCAGAAGCTGAAAACGTCTTACCCTGGTTCATTCCTAAATAACACTGTGAAAACCGTGTGAGTGGGTTCGTGGTGACTCATCAGAAATCCTCTTTAATATTACAATAGCACACACATGCACACAATGGCCAAGTGTTGCATGTCCACACTTGCCGTATAAATACATCTTATGTCAATGATTAGGAATACACCATTTTCTCATGAGCAGATTACAGATTTTGAACAAAAGAACATGAAACGCATCCATGAATTAGATAAGTGTTCCTCTTTATCTAGTTACATAAATTAATGTAAATGATTTAGCTTAAGTCAAGTCATTGGATCGAGGTGCAGCTATGAGACTACAGTAGACACATTAGTGCAGCCAGGAAAGAGTTTTCACAGTTTTTTTTGTGTATATGTTCTACTGTATAATGAAACTGTAATAGCTAAGATGCCTCTTGCCTTTGAGTCATGGTAGTTTTTATTGCAAAAAATGAATTGTATGTAGCTTAACCTGTTTAGTTAAATACTATTGATGTAGTTGGTATTCTGCTACAGTGGAACTACAGTGCAGAAAGTGTAATCTCATGACAAGTAAGCAGTGATTTCCAGGAACAGTTTACTACGTCAGTGTTTAACAGCCATAGAATATATTCATTAATGAAACTCTGAATGCAATCAAGCATATACTGTATTTTCATATGGAAAAAAGTATGAATTCATTTGTATGCTTGTAATGGAATTCTCATTCTGTGAGACCTGGTGCTGGTTTTGGTGGAAACCGAACAGAGGGGCACTTTGTCCTACAAATGCTGCTCTCTTTGCACCGTGTACTAGGCAGTGATCCCACCCCGGTTTCTGCTTTGTTGATCACTGGTGTATGGACAGAATTAAAGTGAATTTGTTGCCCGTAACAAAGCCTTCAGTCCTATATCCGTTATCCCAATACCCCCCCTCAGTGTCCTCTTGAGCGTCTCTTAGCCTGAATGAATGTGTGGTTGGAACTAGGTCAGACCAAATGTTAAAATCCAACCTGACAGACTGTAATTATTAATTGGATGTTGGTTGTCTAACTGCTTTAACTTTTTTTTTTCTTGATGACCCTACAGAAACTCTCACACGAACATGGAAGAAATCGTCATAGCAGGGATTTCTGGGCGTCTTCCAGAGTCTAACAATTTGGAAGAATTCTGGGAGAACCTTTTCAATGGAGTTGACATGGTCACAGAGGATGACAGGCGGTGGAAGCCAGGTATCTTGCAGAATTCGATATTTATATAATGGAAGTATTTTACATTGCTATGCATAATTCTGAGTTAATTAACTAATTATACATGAATTGTTCAGTGAATGGCCCTGTGGTCTCGGGTTTCTTTACCCTGTTGCTCTCTCTTCCAACGCTCTCCCTGTACTGGCCTTGGCACTCTTGCCCTCTTCTCAACAGATCCACTTCGTTCTTTCTTTTTTTTTTCTTCTTCTTCTTCTTTTTTTCTCCTGGGCAACCAACAAAGGTTCACATTCATGTGCTAAAGTATCTGTCTTGGTGTGCTGAGGACTGACTGAGATGGTTTCTTTTTACAACAAAAAATGTATGATTTTGTTGAATGTTCTCTTTCTGTGCATTTTTATCTCTCCCCAGGTCTGTATGGTCTTCCTTGCAGAAATGGAAAACTAAAAGAAATTGACAGATTTGACGCAGCCTTCTTTGGTGTGCATCCCAAACAAGCACACACCATGGACCCACAACTGAGGCTTATGCTAGAGATATCATATGAGGCAATTGTTGATGGAGGTCAGTGTGCCAGAACCTCATGGTCTGTGCAGTTAGTCCAATGTTTAATTGGACAGATTAGTATTCGTTCATTAGCCGTGCGTTCTTTGCAGTGTGTATTTATCGTGTTTGCTGTCATTGTGCTTGGCAGGCATAAACCCCACATCCATGCGTGGCACTAACACTGGCGTTTACATTGGTGTGAGTGGTTCAGAGGCAGGAGAGGCCTTCAGTAAAGACCCAGAAGAGCTGCTGGGGTACAGCATGACTGGCTGTCAGCGCGCCATGTTCGCCAATCGCCTTTCTTACTTTTTTGACTTCAATGGTATGCTGCATTTTAGTTTTCTATAATTCAAATAATTTGTTTTTTAAAATTGAGCTCTAGAACATATAAAGAGTTTCTTTTAGATTTAGAATTTGAAAATGACCCACAGGGCTTAGATAAAATTAAGCAATAGTTATAGATTTAGTTGTTTAACCATATACATTGTTTTGTCTGGCAAAATACAATTTCTATATCATAAAGTATAAAATTATATCAGTTGTTTAACAGTTAATTTGGTTGAATCTTGAGTTGATGTTTATTTATTATTTGTCTATTTATTATAAATCTTTTTAGCTGTTTTTTTTTGTATTTAGAATGTAAAAAAATTAATGTTCATAAAGTGGTCTTTTTTCTATGATGTATGTATCGTAGGCTTATACAATACAAAATTACCTGATTAATTGTAATAAATTAATAATGATTATTATTATTATTATTATTATTATTATATATAAATAATCATAAAATATATATGATGATGATAATAATATGGCCAGGGTTCGATTCCTACCCAATGCCCAAACCTCAGCCATTGAATGCAGTGCCGTTCCCAAGCCCGAATAAATGTGCTATTTAAATATTTTCATTGTGGAGACCCCTCATTAGGAGCAGCTGAATGACTTACTTTATTATTATTATTATTATTATTATTGTTATTTTAATATGTAGATTTAAAGTGAATCATGATGCAAAATAATCAGATTTGTGGTTATTTTTTTATTTATAACCTGTGACCACCTGACTGTGAGCTGTTCCTTGTATGGTGTGGTATATTAGCTAAAGCTAACTGAGTGACTCAGGGTTTTTTTTTTTTTTTTTTTTTAAGGCCCCAGCACAGCCATCGACACAGCATGTTCTTCCAGTCTCCTGGCTCTGGAGAACGCCTTTAATGCTATTCGGCATGGTCAGTGTAATGCAGCACTTGTTGGGGGAGTTAACTTGTTGCTCAAACCCAACACTTCGGTGCAGTTCATGAAACTGGGCATGCTCAGTCCTGAAGGAGCCTGCAAGTCTTTTGATGCATCAGGTGATTTTGACATTATTTCTACTGCTTTTTTTTTTAATGAGTAAACAACACATTTTGATACTATACATATACAGTATATAAAGGCATCAAATTTGTAAAGTTTAAAACATATCGTATTGTTTCCCCCAGGAAATGGGTACTGTCGCTCAGAAGCTGCTGTGGCTGTTCTTCTTACTAAGAAATCCCTGGCTAAGAGAGTCTATGCTACTGTGCTCAATGCTGGCAACAACACAGATGGTTATAAAGAACAAGGTACTATACAGAGTGCAATCAGTCTTATTCGAATCAGCCGAACATCAGATTATTGTAATGGCGACGAGTGATCTCATTCTCTTGGGTCCTCCAGACCATCACCTTTCCCCCAGTGCCTGGTGGCACACTTGTGTCCTGCCAGTGTTTCTAAATGTAATGCTGAAACTGGCTGGATGATGGGAGATAGCACGATGTGGCTGTTGGTTCATTAGACAAAAAGTACAACGACTTTTGTTGATTGTGACATTAATGGTAGTAGCGAAGCTAACAGTGACGGGTATTTTAAAGGTCTCATCTTTCACCTTTCATCTTTTTGGTCTCAGAGTTCCCAAATGTGTTTGTTAATGCTCTATATAAAATAATACTCCTCCTTTTTCATACATAGAAATAAGTCCACTTATTCACTCTTTGTTCATTTCACTGTCTATGTAAATGAGCTTCTACTGAGACATGCATTGCTAAATAACTGCAGTGCTGACCACCAAGCTGGGGGTAGGGTGTTTCCTTGTATGAGGTCACTATAGAGGACAATTTTAATTGGTCTGATTAAGGCCTGCTCAATACAAAAATAGAGAAAGGACAAAAAAAGTGGCATAGGGGTTGGCACCATGACCTCGTATCTCCTCATGGTCGGGATTTGATTACCGCCCATCGGGGTGTCTGTAATGGATTGGCACCCTGTCCAGGTTGGACCCCACTTCATGCTCCTAGTCTCCTGGGATAGGCTTCAGGCCACCCTGTACACAGTGTAAGTGGTATAGAAGCTGAGACGAAGAGAGAAAAAATACATCAAGGATGTTTTTCTTACTTTTTTTTTTTTTACATGCACACATGTAGGTTAATCAAGGTTAATCTAAATGTCTATGTAAACGATTCTCATTTTGTGTGTTGCTCTGGCAACAAAAACATGATATTATCTTGATCCAGGACAATATTATAGCCATTCTAGTATTAAAGACACACACAGAGGACCATATCATTATTGGTCTAGGAACACTTTTAACAAATTTAATACACACACACAGTGTAAACAGTATTCCCCACAAGAGTAAGTGAAGGAAAGCATTAACTTTGTGTCCATTTTCATTGTGCCTAAACTTCAAAGGGTTTTCCGAGAGGTGATTAATGGCATCTTTACCCTTTGTCTAGGTGTGACGTTTCCTTCAGGGGACATGCAACAGCGCCTTGTCCGCTCTCTCTACCAGGAGGCCAACATCTCCACAGAGCAGGTTGAATATATTGAGGCTCATGGTACTGGCACCAAGGTGGGTCAGAATACAGATACACACACGAATGCAGAAACACAAATGTATTTAAATGTGTACTAATCCTGACTTAATTGTTGTCTTAGGTTGGAGACCCACAAGAAGTCAACGGCATCGTCAGCGTGTTCTGTCAGTCAAAGCGTGAACCTTTGCTTATAGGCTCCACCAAATCCAACATGGGTCATCCTGAGCCTGCTTCGGGACTTGCTGCTCTGGCAAAAGTGAGTTACCCAACAAGTTATACATGTGCAGTGTATATGTACATTTACCAAGACCAAGCTTTGTACATGGTTAACTCTTTCTTCTGTTTTCTCAGGTGCTCTTGTCTCTAGAACATGGTGTATGGGCTCCCAACATCCACTTCAACACCCCCAACCCAGACATTCCAGCGCTTTTAGACGACCGTGTACGCGTGGTGGCCGAACCGGTTCCCGTGCGTGGGGGCATTGTAGGCATCAACTCATTTGGCTTTGGAGGCTCGAATGTACACATTATCCTGCGTCCACCAGGGCCCAAACCGGAACCTCCAGTTTCACCAGCATCTGTAACCAGGATTGTGCAGGCATGTGGGCGCACTGAAGAAGCTGCTACTTTCCTCCTGAATAAAGCCCAGGAACACGGGCATGACTCAGCTTTCCTGGACCTGCTTAGCGAGGTGTGTGCTGTTCCCACCTCAGCCATGCCCTACAGGGGATACACACTGCTGGGAGCACAAGACGAAGTTAGAGAGGTGCAGCAGGCTGCACCTTCCTCCAGGCCCCTCTGGTATATCTGCTCTGGTAAGTCCATAATGGCTGAGAATCTCCCAAAACAGGAATTTCCATGTCAGGATTCTGCAGTTCTTGATCCAAAGTTACATACCACTGTAACATGTTTGTACATGTATACATACAGTATGTGCACGTATACAATTAATGTGAGTTTTTCTGACTTTACCAGGTATGGGTACACAATGGGCTGGTATGGGCCGTAGCCTAATGCAGCTGCAAGAGTTCAGAGAGTCCATCCAGCGCTCAGACGTTGCTTTGAAAGACACAGGGCTGTGTGTGTCACGCCTGCTCATGGAGGCTGATGAAAACACCTTTGAGGACACAGTCCATGCATTTGTGGGCCTCGCAGCTATTCAGGTCAGGGATCCTTGATGACGCGCGCACACACAATTCCCGACCTGTGCTTTTCCTTATTCTGCAATAGCCACTATGAAATTTGATGTCTGGTTGATTCTGTATCTGGGAATCAACCAGACATTTCATTATTCTTGAAGTGTTGTCATCTGAGACGTTCATATTCGGGTTATATCACCAGATTCCGAACAATCTTGGATAGGGTTTAACCTCGTCTTACGTTGCCATGCATTTGCATTTTATTCATCCCTTTATAATGCAGTATTGTGTTTGTGTGTGGCACCATTGTTTTATTCCAGTGTATACAGTGTGCATTTACAACATGCACAGAAAGATAAAACTTTTATATTATTATGCATCCTGCCCCAGATTGCACAAATAGACATGCTACAAAAGATGGGCCTCCAGCCGAATGGCATCGTGGGTCATTCTGTCGGAGAGCTGGCATGTGGCTATGCTGATGGCTCCCTCAGCCACACTGAGGCAATACTGGCTGCCTACTGGAGAGGAAAATGCATCCAAGAAGCAAACCTGCCACCTGGAGGCATGGCAGCAGTGGGTAAGATATATATTTTTTTCTTCTCTCTTATCTGTCTAGTGTAGAGTGGAATTTATTATCCTGGTAGTTTCTGGTACTGAATTTAAACTTGTTCTCAGGTCTGACCTGGGAAGAGTGTAAGGCTCAGTGTCCACAGGGGGTGGTGCCAGCTTGCCACAATTCAGAGGACACGGTCACTATCTCAGGGCCACAGGTACACTACACCTCTTACTAGGCATTTTCATATTTTAAAAGTTGTTGGCTTCACCAGGTTAAATTATTATTATATTTTTTTTGTGTCCGTGTTTAGGACGCAGTCAGCAAATTTGTTGCTGAGCTTAAGGAGAATGGTGTGTTTGCCAAAGAAGTGCGCAGTGCTGGTGTTGCGTTCCATTCCTATTACATGGCCTCTATCGCTCCTGTTCTGCTGGCTGCCCTGCAGAAGGTGGGCTGGAGCATTAATTTCCACAGCTGATGGGTTGATTTAAGATGAGCTGTTGCCTTTTATGACCAAAATTTGTCAGTGATTTTGTCTTGTGTGCTTTGAAATACCTTTAAATGTATAACCTTTTTTTTTTTTTTTTAAAGATAAAATGGTTTAATGTTTAAAGAAATCACAAAACGACAAAATAATATAATAACATTATATTTGATACTTAGGGCTATTTTTCCCTCTCTTAAAATCTCTTTATTTTTCTTCCCTTAATCAAAAGTTCACTATTTAAAAAAATGTCAGGGTTTATATTTCTGTAGTTAGTGTTTACCTGTGCTTAATAATTTATCTGTACACTGTTTCAGGTAATAAAAACCCCACATCCTCGCTCTCCCCGCTGGATCAGCACGTCCATCCCTCAGTCAGACTGGGAGAGCCCTCTAGCCCTCTACTCCTCAGCTGAATACCATGTAAACAACCTGGTGAGCCCTGTACTCTTCCAGGAGGGCCTGAGCCTCATTCCTGACAATGCTGTGGTGGTGGAGATAGCGCCACATGCTCTTCTGCAGGTCAGTGTTATAGCATGTAATGACCTCTTAGGGGCAACATTTCTTTTTTAAGGCATTAAACATACTCCAACTCCCTCTCCAGGCCATTCTAAAGCGCAGCCTAAAGCCCACTTGTTCCATTTTGCCCTTGAGTAAGAGGGGGCACGCCAACAACCTGGAGTTCTTCCTTTCTCACATAGGAAAGATCTACATGAATGGGTCAGTGCTTATATTTGCTTATATTGAAAACAAAAGTAAAACGTGAGTGTTATAACCTTGCTTAAATTCTTCTTGCTCATGTTTTGTTTTGTAGTATTAATGTGGACAGTAAGCGGTTGTATCCAGCTGTGGAGTACCCTGTTCCTTTGGGAACCCCCCTCATCTCGCCGCTTATTCAATGGGACCACTCTCAGAGCTGGGATGTGCCCAAGGTGGAGGATTTCCCAGCAGGATCTGGAGGCTCCACCTCGGCTACTGTGTACAACATTGGTAGGGGTGTTGTGTGTTTTCGTTTCTTTTTTCTTTTGAATTTTTTTTAATTAAAAGTCCAATAGTCAATTTCTACTGATGCAGTGAAGGTAGTTCTAAATGAATTTTCAATCTTGCAGATATTAACCCTGAATCTCCAGACTACTACATGCTTGGCCACTGCATTGATGGACGGGTCTTGTATCCAGCAACGGGTTACCTGGTGTTGGCATGGAGGACACTTATGAGAAGTTTAGGCACAGTCATGGAACAAACCCCAGTTACTTTTGAGGACGTCACCATCCATAGAGCCACGATTCTACCTAAGACTGGTGAGTAGTTTTCAGTGGTGCAGGAATGGCCAGTTTCCTGTACATGAGGCAATAACTTGGTGGTTAATGACATCATTCATTGATCAGAATAGCATCTGTTTGAATTATATCGCTGCCAGAGAAATTATGTTGGTGTCTTAAAATAAAATCATAATCTGCTTGATTGTACTATAATGCATCTTTTCTAAATCATACATTTTTTGTTTTCAATAAACTTTAATTGTTCATTTTGAAAACAAAACTAAGTTCTGTATCATAAATCATGGCTACTTACAGCTGTCTCACTGACAGTATATTATCTATGTTTAACCTTTGTCTTACAACAAATTTTAATAAAAAAAAAAAGGTTTCAAAGAAAAGAAAATGCAGTCTATGCAAATCAGTAATGTTGTTCTGCATTACATCACAGGATCGGTCCAGTTAGAGGTTCGTCTTATGCCCGCCACCAATCGCTTTGAGGTGTCTGAGAATGGCAACCTGACAGTCAGTGGTAAATAATGACCCACTTAGCCAAATATCATGTGGATTACCTGTGTTTAAATATCCTTACCTACTATGTGTGTGTGTGTGTGTGTGTGTTCACCTCTCTAAAATCCCTGACACCTCCAGGTAAAGTGAGCATGTTGGAAGAAGCAGCTTTGGATTCTTTTCACTCTCAGATGGCTGAACCTGTGACCACAGAGCCAGAGGAACCGAAACTGCGCCTGCAATCTGGAGACATCTACAAAGAGCTGCGTCTTCGTGGATATGATTATGGCAAAACTTTCCAAGGCATTTTGGAGTCCAATAATGCTGGTAAATATATGCAGACTGGTTTTCTATAGCACTATGGTGAGAACTGTATAAAACTGTTGTGAATAACTTCTTGCATACTCATGAGAATTCCAGCCTGATTATTTTTCTGGGTTTCTAGGTGACCACGGGAAGCTGCAGTGGACCGGGAACTGGGTGACGTTTCTGGACACCATGCTGCAGATGATTGTGGTGGGCCTGCCTGGGCGTAGTCTGCGCCTCCCAACACGTATCCGGTCTGTATGTGTGGATCCAACGTTACATGAGAAAAGAGTTCAGGATTACTCTGAGAATATGAAAGGTAAACATGATAAACATCCTTGGTGCACTTTTGTTTTTTCGAGATATCTATCTCAACATATTGAAAAAGAAAGGGAACTAAACACCTTAGTATTCACAGAATCAAAATCCTGTCTACAAGCCTTGGAATCTATGAAAACAAATCACCCAATAATCACTGATATATTAATCAAGGCAAACCAATTACAGAAGAACCATCACAATATTGACCTCTCCTGGATTCCAAGACATAGTGGAGTAATGGGAAATGAACAAGCTGACATGGCAGCAGGACAAGCTCTTACAGAAACAATTAGCGTATGCCAAATTCCATCCTCTGACTTTAAACCACTGATAAATCAATATATATCAAATAAATGGCAAACAGAATGGGAACAGTACAAAAACAACAAATTATTTGAAATAAACTTAGTGGCAGGAAAAAGAAGTTATCCGAGTGGCGCAGTGGTAAAGTGCTCGCCCTATCATCCGGAGGTCGCTGGTTCGAACCCTGGGTGATGCTGTTTTCCTCTTACAGCCGGAGGTCTAGAGAGAGCTGATTGGCCGAGCTCTCTCAGGGGGTGGGATGAGAGGTATTCATGCTTCCACATTAATTACGGCTCTACAGCCAATCAGGGGCGTCTGTGAGCTCGCGCACGCGGAAGGTGCGGCTAGTGCTTTTCTCCGAGTGTGTTACTCCGCCCCTAATGGTGCGTGAGCAAGCAGTTCGAAAAGATGCGGTCGGCTGACGTCACGCGGTTCGGAGGAAACACGTGATAGTCTTCAGCCCTCCCGGCTGAGTGGTAGTAGTAGCCTTAATGTGGGAGCCCCCTAGTGACGAGGAGGAATTGGACACGACTAAATTAGGGGAGAAAATTGGAAAAATCTAAAAAAAAAAAAATCTAAAAAGAAGTTATCACCCATTCGAATCAAGACACGACCAGGTAGTATATACAAGGTGCTGTATAGGCCACACAAATATTACCTATGCTTATTTATTAAAGGATGAAGAACCAAATGTAAAACCTTGTTCTTCTGACCAAGACCATGCTATTATGTGATCTATTATTATTATATCCTTTTAACTTTCTCACTAATCACTTACATTATAACATAATAAATCAGCTTAATATTGGTTTTGTGAATCTTGCCATGAAATAGCCTGAGAAGCTGATATGGCAATAAATCCAAATCCAAACAAACAAATCGAGGTATCTATTTCACAGCTGCATGTGTGTGATGAAACATATAAACTAAAGAACAGCGTGTGTTGTTTCTGATTTTCTTAGATTAGATTCAACTTTGTCATTGTGCAAAGTACAGGAACAAAGCTAAAGCAGTGCTATTAGTGTCTAGCATGCTTACAATAAGTTACCAATGAAGATGTACAGCTATAGGGATGAAATGTACAGAGATTTGGATGTCTTGCAGTATGTACAGGAGGTGCAATGGGTATTACAAATAGAACTATTGTGGTACTGTCGTGTAAAATTTAGTACTTTATTTCTATGTTTTCTGTGTAATAACATTCTAAAAACAATACAACCTCAGACAAAATACTAATTGATGATTAGTAGGTGTGCGAAAGTTTTGGTCTGGAGGTGTGTGTTAACACAATGCAAAGAGAAAGACATAAGCAATGGTCTTAGAGAAGCAATTGTTGCTGCACATCAATCTAGAGAACGCTCTCTAGATTGATGTGCAGCAACAATATTTATAAAACCATTTTCAAACTAATGTGCAGTTCAACATTCTGCAGTAATAAAGTTTATTCAAGTGGAAAGCATACAAACAGTTGCCAGTCTTCCCAGGAGGAAACGTCCCCAGGGTCAGACAGTGCAATGCTCAGAGAAATACAAAAAAATACAACAAAAAAAACAAGAACTACCTCTCCGACCCTTCAGGCTTCATTGAGCTTGTTAAATGTCAAAGTCCGTGAATTTGAAAAAGAATGATCGACTATGGTTTGCTTGGAAGGGTTGCCAGGAGAAAACCTCTTCTTTTTAAAATGAAGCACGGCAAAGTTTTGCAAAACGAACTGCAGGACTTCTGGAACAATATCCTATGAATAGATGTGGAGTTGTATGGCAGAACATGGCAGAAATGCTTCATGACCATCATCAAGCACAGCTGTGGAGGGGTGATGAGTTTGGGCTTGTTTTGCAGCCAAAGGATCTGCGCACCTTGCAGTCAATAAGTTGACTGTGAACTTCTCTGTATGACAGACCTTTCTAGAGGCAAATTTGAGACCATCTGTCTGACAGCTAAAACCTGGTGGAAATCAGGTCATGCAGCAGGACAATGATCAGAACCACACCATTAAGTCTATATCAAAATGTCTAAAAAAGAAAAAATTAAGGTTTTGGAATGTCCTAGGTCCAGACTTTAACCCAGTTGAAATGCTGTGGCTGGATCCTAACAGGGCTGTGCATAAGCGAATGGACAAAAGCCTTAATAAACTGAAGCAATGCTGCAATGAAGAATAGACCAAAATAACATGTGAGACTGATAAAGTCACAGAGGAAACAATTACCTAGTGATGGATCTACAAGCTATTTAGTATTGTGGGGTACTAAGTATTGTATTGGCAGTACAAATAAGGGATATATGTTTGTCACATGTTTTTACTCAAAAGACGCATAGAATGAATAGTGCACTAACGTTTTTTACTTTATATATTTATTTACAATCAATGGTAAAGATATAACAATTTATATTCCTTTACAATTTAGCCATTGATGTCCATGTGAACCGCTGCCTGGACAACATAACAGCTGGTGGGGTTCAGATCTGTGGCCTCCATGCCACCGTGGCACCTCGTCGCGTACAGCAACAGACTCCACCCACTCTGGAGGAGTTTGTCTTTGTGCCCCTGGTCGAACCCGAGTGGCTGATATCCAGTGAGAAACTATCAGAGCAGCTGAGACAAAGCAAAGGCAAGTTTGTTTAATATAAAATACAATAAAAAAAACTTTCCTCATTCATTATCTGCTATGCAGTAAAGTTCATGTCATCTGTTATTATTCATTGACCTTTTAAAAGTCTTCATGTGCATGCGTCTTTTCTATAGGACTGATTAACCATCTTCAGAGAAAGTTGGCCAGGCAGGGAGTAAAAATATCCATCCCGGGGTTGGAGGGTGTACAAGATGCTCAGCTGATTGACGCAGAGAAAGAGAGTGGCCTGTTACGGCTGCTGTCGGTACTCTGTGGTCTGGAGCTTAATGGGAATCTGCACTCGGAACTGGAGCAGACAGTGCAGAAGGAGAGGGAATGTCTGCTGCAGGATCCCCTTCTTAATGGCTTGCTAGACTCGCATGCTCTGCGTCACTGCCTCGACACAGCCTTGGAGAACTCCACTCCTGGCAAACTCAAAGTTCTTGAGGTACGGTAAAATGTTTACTTTCCCATATTACCTGTTCAGCTTAATTGTGATTTAAAGAAATAAGGAAATATCTTTCCTCATGAAGTTCTAGGTTAAATTTCTGCATAAAACCTATAAATTCATTCATATTACAGCAATATGCTTCCCATAATTTCCTTCTGTACTCTTCTGGCTTCAGGCTCTCTCCAGCGATGGCCGTGTGTTTTCCCGGGCCGTCAGCATCCTCAACATTCAGCCCATGTTGCGTCTAGACTACACAGCTTCTGATGTGAGCGCAGAGCTACTCTCGACCAAGCAGAGCTCTCTGGAGGAGCAGGGGGTCTCAGTTGCTCAGTGGGATCCTCAGCAAAGCACAGCCACAGGCAACCTAGGGGGCGCTGACCTAGTGGTGTGTAACTGCGTCCCAGGGCCCATTTCAAACCCATCAGCTCTAATAGAAAACCTAACATCAGCTGCCAGGGAGGGTGGCTTTGTTTTGATACACACCTTGCTGAAGGGAGACACTCTGGGTGAGACGGTGTCCTTTCTCACGTCTCTGGACAATCAGACCAGTCTCCTTACTCAGGTGTGTGTTTTTTGTATGTTAAATCTCATGTGCAATGTAATGGTCAAACGCTATTGAAAAGCATGCCATGTAACCTGTAATGTGTGTTTGTGGACAGGCGGAATGGGAGAAGCTGTTCGATAAGCTCGCTCTTAACATGGTCATGGTGAAGAAATCTTTCTATGGCTCAGTTCTCTTCCTCGGAAGAAGGAAAACTCCTGAAAAGCAGCCTGTTACACTGTCTGTGGACTCCACTGATTACAAATGGGTAGAGACCCTGAAGGTGAGATTGATTTGTCTTGCAGTGTCTGTTTACATTGTTTCCAGTTAAAGGTGGGAAAACCTAATAATTCTGAAAACAGGCATGTTAATATTTAAAGGACAAGAAATCCTGGTCAAAAATGCTTTAGTAGCTAAAGATCAGACGTCTTTCTACATATAGAAATTCTGTCTGGGGCATGGTGTCCAATGACATGCACGCACACAGACACAAACAGCAGGCTGATAAAGAGAGAGAATATGGATTTTTAACCTCTCTAATGAGACTTAATTTTGTTTTACATGCGCGCTCTACACACACGCATACAGACACAAAATAAAATACAGTATGTTTTACGCATACACACATGGTCACAGTGTTATAGTAAACAGCACACGCGTGCACGGATGTTGATTTTATACTATGTAAGAGACGCACACTAAGACTCAGCAGGACAGACTATTACCCACCATTCCGCAGCGCAAGAGAGAGAAAAACCATTGGCTCAGTTGTGATCACGTGACACTCGGCGTCAAAAACAAGATGTGTGATGCATGATACTCTGTGCTCGTAAACCAAAACTTGTTCGTTTTCCAAGTCAAAATTTATTAAAAATCTTTGCTCGTCTTGCGGAACACTCACAAACCGCATTACTCGCAATCCGAGGTTCAACTGTATTTGAAAATTACAAACCATCCCAATTCTCTATACAATTACTTTTCTACAAAACTAACATTTCTGTGCAAGGTTTCTTGTAATCTGAAGAGCTACATGTTGTACATCTCAGTCATGATTTTTTCAGTCTAACTTAAACCTTTTTTTTCCCCCCAACAGAGCTTGTTGGCAGAGATTTCAGATAATCCAATATGGCTGACAGCCACTCAAGGCCATAACGGGGTGGTAGGGATGGTCAACTGCCTGAGACAGGAGCCTGGAGGCAACCGCATTCGGTTAGTTATATTCATCTGTATTGCATGTAATCAGTGTTTTTACTAAAAGATAATGGGTGGTTTTGAGTGGTCTGATCCTCATCTGCATTCTCACTGCAGGTGTGCATTCGTATCCAACCTGAAGAAGTCCTCAGCAACTCCTTCTCTCCAGCTTCCCGAAAAGGACATGCAGGGAGTTCTGCAGAGGGACCTGAGCATGAATGTGTACCGGGATGGACAGTGGGGGGTGTTCAGACACCAGCTGCTTACACAAGGTGTGACATACAATATCAGCAATGTCTTCTGACATAAAACCCAGTCACTACTCCATCATGTGCTTTACCAGGTGTTTTTGTCTGTGTTGTAGATTTGAACGAGGAGCTGACTGAGCAGGCCTACGTCAACGTCCTGACTCGTGGTGATCTGTCCTCACTACGCTGGATCGCGTCTCCTCTGCGCCACTTTGTTCCTTCCAATCCTAACGTGCAGCTTTGCACCGTCTACTATGCCTCCCTCAACTTCCGAGACATCATGCTGGCCACAGGCAAACTGCCCCCAGACGCTATCCCAGGTAGCTAACGTCTCTGTTTCCTTACTTCAGAAGAGCTCTAGTGGACATGAACAGGGGTTGTTTGCACATTTTATTAAATAATTCAATTTGTATAGTTCTTTAAACAATGACATGATCACAAAGCAGCTTTACAAGAATAACAGTTCTGGATATAAATTTTAAAAATTGCTGCAAACGTATATATAAAATATAATCCACAATTTTTCACAAGAATTGGGTACACCATAAATATAATTGGTTTGTCAAGAACACCTAGCACTCAGAGCGCCTTTTCCTATCTTTGTACAGGAGACATAGCACTCCAGCAATGCATGCTGGGAATGGAATTCTCCGGCCGGGACCCTCGTGGGCGCCGTGTGATGGGTCTCCTGCCCGCTAAAGGTCTGGCTACCTGTGTAGATGCAGACAAACGATTTCTTTGGGATGTCCCGTCCAACTGGTGAGACAATCACACACTGCAAAAAGCTTTTGAAAATGCAGAAAGATATTCAATAAGCCCCAAATATGAGAGCGGTGTAACTCAACGTGTGTGTGTGTGTGTGTGTGTGTGTGTAGGACATTGGAGCAGGCTGCATCAGTACCCGTGGTCTACGCTACAGCGTATTACTCCATGGTGGTGCGTGGGCAACTGAGGTCTGGTGAGAGCGTACTCATCCACTCGGGCTCTGGAGGAGTGGGCCAGGCCGCTATTGCGATCGCACTCAGCATGAACTGCAGAGTCTTTACTACTGTGGGTGAGTGCTTTTATAACAAACGTGGCAGGGTGAAAAAAACTTGCATGGCAGAAATAAATCGGTTCTGACATCTGGGATTTTTGGCAGGTTCCAAAGAGAAGCGGGTCTACCTGCAGGAACGGTTCCCAGAGCTCAGCGCAGAATCATTTGCTAATTCAAGAGATGCTTCTTTTGAGCAACATGTGCTGAAGCACACACATGGCAAAGGTCAGAACCTTCATAAAGACATGATAAATTAGAAATCAACTCTGTCATATTTGTTAAAAAAATAATTAAATGAAACATTAGACATGTGAATAATGGATACTGTTTGTCTTTATGAACACAGGAGTTGATGTGGTTCTGAACTCCTTGGCTGAGGAGAAGCTGCAGGCCAGCTTGCGCTGTCTAGCCAGGCACGGACGCTTCCTGGAGATCGGCAAATATGATCTCTCAAACAACACACCTCTGGGTGAGTTCTCCAAGTCACATTACAAGAACACTCACCGTCAGAGATGTGGCAGCCACAGTTTGCACAGGATTTGAAAGCATTTTCATTTCCCGGGTTGCCCGTAGTGTGAGTATGTATTTTTGTGTGCCCTGCGATGTATTGGCACCCAGTCCAGAGTGTACCCCAGCTCACTACCTGAGTCCCTCGCTCCAGGTCTCACTTGACCCTGTAAAGGATAAGTGGTACTGAGAATTAATGAGTTAGACCCTTTTAACTCCAGACTTATTTCTAATACACTGTAACTTTGCAAGTAAAAAGGTCAGTTAATGTCAACTTGAATAAAGCTGCAGTTTGAACAAAAAACGATAAAATGTAGTTAATGTGATGCAAACTGTTTCTGCATGTTAAACTGTTGAGCTTTTGATTTAAACAATTTGTTTCAACTCAGTTGGATAGATACTAACTATTAACTACTTTATACTCTCTCTAGTGGCAGTTAATCACTGCAGCTTTTACATTTCTCAAAATGAAAACACTTATAGCCCCCCTGGTTCTTCATGATTGTCACTTGTGGGTGTGTGGATCCCATTTTGTGTACATTTTTACATTTGGCAGATGCCCTCATCCAGAGCGACTTATATTTTTTATCTTATTATACATCTGAGCAGTTGAGGGTTAAGGGCCCAACAGAGGCAACTTGGTGATTGTGGTATTTGAACCTGGGCCCTTTCAAACGATAGTCCAATGCCTTAACCACTGAGCTACCCCTGAATTCTGATTCGCAGTTGATGTCCATTTGTTTCACTGAGCAGCTAGTAGGTGATGAGCTTTGTTTTTCTGAGCTTGATTTGTGCTCCTGCCACAGGCATGGCTCTTTTCCTCAAGAATGTAGCCTTCCACGGGATTCTGTTGGACGCTCTGTTTGAGGAGGGAAACCGCGAGTGGGAAGAGGTGTCCTCGCTGTTAAAGAGGGGCATTGCAGAGGGAGTGGTGCAGCCTCTGCGCACCACTGTTTTTAAAAGAAATCAGGTTGAGGATGCTTTCCGCTACATGGCTCAGGGCAAACACATCGGCAAAGTGCTGCTGCAGGTGAGTGCTACATCAAGCTGACACGCGTCCGATAATCTCAGTCTGATGTCTGTGGATTGGACCGGGTTGAGATCCAGCTTCTAATAATCATGCATTATGAATATTTTATTTATTTATTTTTCATATTTTTTTAGTTTCAAAGACTCAAAAAAGACCTGCTTGTTTCTTCCTCAGGTGCGTGTGGAAGGAGGTAGCGGTGAGAGTACAGCTGCTCCTCTCGCACTACCTGCTATATGCCGCACTTTCTGTCCGGCTTCACACTCCTACATCATCACAGGAGGATTGGGAGGCTTTGGACTGGAGCTGGCTCACTGGCTCACTGAGAGAGGAGCTCGGAAGCTTGTGCTCACATCTCGCTCTGGCATTCGCAACGGTAAGTCTTCTGAACAATTATAGTCTTTCATATGTTACAAATACCTGCTGCTGAGATCAATTTGGCTTTAGGGTGGACATATTGTAACATGATATGCCTTTTAAAACAGGTTACCAGGCCAAGCGTGTGCGAGAGTGGCAAGCCATGGGCATCGAGGTGCACGTGTCCACGAGTGATGTTAGCACATTGAAAGGGACGGAGCGTCTCATCACTGAAGCCTGCCAGTTAGGCCCTGTTGGAGGCATCTTCCATCTTGCAATGGTAATCTTTTATATTTCTAATCTGTATCTGCATCTTTTTCAGTTTAAAAATTTTTTTTTTTATAAGGAACAGGATGGTCAGCTTGCTATTTATATTCATATCCTGCATCTACAGGTTTTACAAGATGGCATGCTTGAGAATCTGACACCTGAACAGTTTATTGCCGTCAACAAGCCTAAATATGATGGGACACTCCACTTAGACAGGTAGGATTGTGGTAGCTAATGATTACTTTTAAATGTTGTTCTTAAAACTTGTCATGAGTTTCTGTTAATATTACTGATTTGGATCGCATCCACAGAGTGACTAGGCAGAAGTGCCCCGAGCTGCAGCACTTTGTGGTTTTCTCCTCGGTCAGCTGTGGCCGTGGTAATGCTGGTCAGAGCAACTATGGCTTCGCCAACTCCACCATGGAACGAGTGTGCGAGCAGCGTCATCATGACAATCTGCCAGGCCTGGCTGTCCAGTGGGGTGCTATTGGTGATGTGGGTGTGGTCTTAGAGACCATGGGAGGGAACGATGCTGTGATTGGTGGCACGTTGCCCCAGCGTATGGCCTCCTGTCTGGAGGTACTGGATCGCTTCCTGTCCCAGCAGCGTGCCGTCATGTCCAGCTTCGTGCTGGCAGAAAGGGTGCAGGTGGCAAAGGGAGACGGCAGCGGGCAGAAGGACCTGGTGGAAACGGTGGCTCACATTCTAGGTGGGTTTGTTTTTCATGCCTTTACTTAAAAAAATATAAACCATTGAGGGGGATAAACCAAACGGTTCAACTTGTGAGCTTGCTCTTGCCCTAGGTGTGCGTGATGTAAGCAACCTGAATCCTGATGCTTCATTGGCTGACCTGGGTCTCGACTCCCTGATGGGCGTGGAGGTGAGGCAGACGCTAGAGAGAGACTACGACATTGTCATGGCGATGAGAGATATCCGACAGCTTACCATCAACAAACTGCGTGAGATGTCCAACACATCAGCAGACTCTGAGGGTAAGCATGCACATGCTCCATGTGCTCCGGTGGGGCTTTTAGAAAGAGAGGCATAGAAGCTAAGCCTTTTTCATTTCCATGTATTTTTAGCAGCTAAGCCATCTGAGGGGAAGCATCCAGGAGCTCAGGCTTTGCTGGATTCTGATCTCAACGGGATGCTGGTAAATCCGGAGGGTCCCACAGTGACACTTTTGAATGAGGTGGAGAGTGCAGAAAAGCCACTTTTCCTCATTCACCCCATCGAGGGCTCTGCTGCTGCCTTCCGCAGTCTCACTGCCAAACTCAGCATGCCATGCTACGGCCTGCAGTGCACCAAAGGTAATCGTCTCGTCTCCAAGCGGATAAACACTCCTCAGCAGCATTATTCTTGAAAACAGCAAAACACCTTGTGCCTGTACATAGTTACTTGTATAGAGCCAATGTAGAGTTTTATGAGAAAATCAGTGCTAAATACTGATTATTGGCACCTTTTGAGTACATGTACCGTTGTTCTCTATGGAGGGGAACATGGGCCGTTTGTTCATGAGCAAATACAAGGTCCTTTAGATTATGTGCATGGACACCCACTTTAAATTGAGTTAAACATCAATGCTTTTAGTAAACATATACCAGTGGTGCCTAAAGTTTATCAACCATTTTTTAAAAAAAGAAATAATAGGTAAAATTAAAATAGATTAGATAAACTGATGGACAATTCGACACCAGTTTATGCTACTACTTGTATAATTACAGTAACTTCTATCTCTTATAGCTGCACCGTTGGACAGTATTCAGAACCTGGCTAAATATTACGTGCAGTGTGTGAGGCAGACACAGCCAGAGGGGCCGTACCGCATCGCCGGCTACTCCTTTGGTGCCTGTGTGGCTTTTGAGATGTGTTCTCAGCTGCAGGAAGCGCAATGCCCTGTGGAATACCTCTTCCTTTTTGACGGCTCCCATTCTTATGTGGCAGCATATACACAGGTGGGAGCAAGTCTTCAGTAGATATTCTTCCTTAAACACACATGATGCATTGTTTATTTGCTGTGTACCTTTTTCCTTTCATTAATAGAGCTACAGAGCCAAGCTGACCCCTGGAAACGAGTCTGAGGCTGAGACTGAGGCGCTTTGTGCTTTTATCCAACAGTTCACCAGCATTGAGTACAACAAGGTAAACCGCGACAGGAAGTTTGCCTTCAGGCTTTTCCTCCTTTCATCCCTTTGCTTTGTATGTGCAAAACTATAAGTCTGGCTTCCTCCAAGATCTGTTCTCTTCTGTTCAGGCTGAATTGTCTCGCAGAGTGAATGCCATGCTTTAAAAAAAAAAGACATTTCATAGTTAGATTATTTTTTTATCATTAAGCCAAGCTCTTTGGCTAGATCATGCTACAAGTTGTTATATAAAAATTAGTTATTACAGCTTGAATTGCATTCGCTGATTATATCCATTGATGGTGGTCCACATGCCGTTTTTTTAAATGCTCAAAAGGTTAAATACTTCCATTACTTGGACCTAAAATTCTTGCTTCTTTGGATCAGATTTATCAAAACACCCACAGAATACTTATCTGAAAACTCCGCAGTCGGTCAGAAGGCTACACTGTACCGTGCAAAAGTCTTGAGCCATCCCATTTTGTCATATTTTGCTTCCAAAGAGCCAGATTTTCTTGTTTTTGTTATTAAAATCTTAAGGATTAGTTCTCCATGCTTCCTGAAGGACGTTTCCTGGCTCCTAATTCTCAGTCCAGTGCCTGAACCTGAGCAGTTTCAGGGGAATTTTGTTTGGTTGGTAAGCCACATAGTGACTTATGAATCATTCAAGCATAAAAAATGAACAAACATCTAACTTAAGGAATGAATCAGTGAGAAACAGGTGCAGATGATGACACATGATCAATCAGGCCGGTGATTTGTATACTGGTGATGCTGAATGCTGAGTGGTTAGAACAGATGTAACGGGAAATGGAGTTGCTGCTGACGTTGTTATTTAACGCCCACTTGGTATGTTTAAATCAGATTTTAAATCTGGTCATAAAACTGGTGTTTTTGTCAGAGCTTTTCGTTTGAAATAATTTGTAGCACTTTGAGATTTGCTTCAAATTTGAATGTATTATTATTGTTATGTTTAGGCACTCTGCAGCCTGTGACAGTAAAACATTTGTTCCAATTTCTTTAATTGAATTGCTAATATTAATTTCATTACATTTAATATGACGAAATGAGTGGTGGCTCAAGACTTTTACACATTACTGTACAACAAAATTGAGTTCGGCTAGTGAGCTCAGTTAAATTTCAGCACAGACCACTTTTGTTCTAACAAGTTACATTACTCCGTGTCTAAACTCAATATAATCCCCTTTCACATTTATAGCTCTTGGAGATGTTGCTGCCTTTGAAAGATCTGGAGGCTCGAGTGAACCACGCAGTGGATCTGATCACATCCAGTCATAAGGGCATAAATCGTGACTCCCTTTACTTTGCCGCCTCCTCGTTCTATTACAAACTGAAGGCTGCTGACGGCTACACCCCATCTACCAAATACCACGGCAACATCACCCTGCTTAGGGCCAAATCCAGCAGTGAGTACGGAAACAGACTGGGAGCTGACTACAAACTGCATGAGGCGAGTATTAGCTAACCCCTTGTATATAATAATTTGAATTATAATAGACATAGGAAAAATGGAATATACAATATGCATTGATTGTGTGCAGGTGTGTGATGGGAAGATTTCGGTTCATGTGATCGATGGGGACCATCGTAGCTTCCTGCAGGGGGCAGGAGTTGAGTCCATCACAAGCATCATGCACAGCTCGCTGGCAGAGCCACGGCTTAGCATCAGAGAGGGTTAAACTCAATCACTGTATTCCAAGCTGTTTTTTTTTCCTTTTCTTTCCTTTCTCCTTATTTTTTCACTGACCATCCATAATGCAGTCTGCCTTAATCATACTCTATCCTGCATGAGAGAAAGCAGAAAGTATTTGGCCTTTAAAGCAGAATACATATCCTATCCTGATCCCAATTGTTTTGTTTTTTTTTTGTTCTGAAAACATTTTATTAGTCATGTGCTGATCTCCAGCATTTCTTATACTTTATTGTGTATTGAGAAAATAATTTTAAGTGTCACTTTGTTTTAAAATGAATATTGTGACATTTAATAGTGCCTAGATACTAGTGCAAAATCTAAACAGCTTTTAATGGTCTGCAAAAGTGGTACAGTGACTTCAGAATCCATCTAATCAGCACTTATAAGTTCATAATTACCATGTAGCCAAATCCTCATCATAAACCCAATAGTGCAGATATGTTCATACATTTAAATATACACAGTGATTCTAAATCAAGATACTAATGTTCCAGTTGTCATTATTAACTCTATTTGCCTGCCGTCATCTTAACCCTGGTGTTAATGTCTTGTTTGCAACAGTCATGTACATGTATTTGCTGGGTATATAAGGGGCGAAATGTGTATTTCACATCAGATTTGGAGCCATTATTGCAGAAAAAGATGACTGAAAGTGCAAAATGCAATTTTTACATTTTAAATGTGAAAGTTTGTATTGTATGCACAGGTTAACTGAAAGCAAGACAGTAAAGGCTTAACTGACTGATGGGAAAACACACCATTTCTTCATTCCAGATACCCTTCTCTAATATTACTGTATTCTCTAAAGTCGAATGCAGCTTCTGTGCGTATCTGTATAATGCAGGCAAATAAGTAAAATCTTGCTATGTTTTGTGTTTAACTTTAAATGGATTACACCAACATTCCTTCTTTTCTTAGATACAGTTACATGATGTACGTGTTTCTACAATGTCTCAGCATTTAATCAGCAGCATTGGTAGATAATCACTAATAGTGCAATATGTATGTTTTCTCTGTGGCTAGGTCCACAGTTTACCCAAAACTCAAAGTATTTCCCTTTTCCCCATGTGGTGTTAGAATGAAGGGTTTTATTCTGTATTAGCCTAAAGTACCTGTCATAAGAATGAGCCCTGATGCCTTCCCTGCTTAAGTTAAAGAAATAAAGAAAAAAAAAATACGAAAGGCAGCTCAGTCAGAGAGCAAATCTCTGAAGATAATCTGAGACTTCTCTACAAGTCTATGACGAATTGGATGCCTTTTCCGATGATTTATTAGTGCACGAATGTGGCATTGTTATTCATTCTGTTATTGATGTTTTTGTGTATCTTTGTCAAGTATTTATTTAGTCCAAATAAAGAATCATCACTAATAAAATTTTTGCCTGGGTCTTTTTATTTTTGGAATAGAAGATTTATATCCCTAATTTTAATCCTTTAAAACATATTGCAAATTAGACTGTAAATAAGTGTAAAGTAGATAATTTAATACTTTATGATCTATAAATGCATTTTTTTTTTTGGGGGGGGAGGCTTACATTTTTTTTAATTTGTATTTTAAGTGTTTTTAGGATGCCTATGGAATGCTAATTTTATTTTATGAAAATGATGTGTAAAAATAAGTTCCCTTTTACATATTTACACCACAGACGTACAGTATGTAGCACAATAAATTACTTTCGATAGCAACACTGATGCAAGGTATACTGTATGAGGTTATTAGTGATAGTTCAGAGTGAAAAACTGGTCATAATCTTTACTCTAGACGTGGTGAATATTAATTATATGGAAAATTTGCATAGTACAATAAACATTGTTTTGTATTTTAAATGTAAATGCATTGAAAAATACAAAACAGTTAGACAGTAAAGAAAGCAGTACTGTATGTATCATGAGTTCCAATGTTGCTTTAAGATGGGAAAAAAAGATACAGTACGCATAAAATATTGCAAACTTTTTCTTTTGATGGTAGTTTCATGTTCTTGCAAAAAATGACCAATCTATAGATCACGAAAAATTCACATTTTAGACTGTCCAATCTTGTCCAAGCCATATGTAACATGCAATAGATCGTCGTCGCCTTGCAACTCCAGGGTCGAGGGTCCATTTCACCCAAAGAGATGCAGATTAGTCTATTTAGTGTTCCTGCATGTGTGCACATGCGATTGATTGCATTCTTAAATCTACTGATATAGGCTTCAGCACCCCACCCCACCCTCTGTATACAGGTTATGCGGTATAAAAAATGAAAGAGTGAGTATGAGATTCACAAGTGAATAAAGTTATTACAGTACTGTCATCATGTCAGCTGCTATTATACAACTGCCTAAATAAATAAAGTAAATAAGTAATATGGTAAAAAAAAAAATCCATTCTAAAGAGTAACGCAGAGTAAGGTAAATAAAATTTTTTTGCAAAAGTAAAGCAGAATAAAACAGCAACCCAATCCCGTAAAACCACGCAGAGGCGCAGTCGCCTTTCCTTTTGGCAACGTGACGAAAACGGCCGACTACAGCCGATTGCAGCCGATGTTGCGACAAACGTCCCGGATGAAGTTGAACGGGGCGGGGCGATGTATAGGGCGAATCACCCGGATGTAAGCGAGAAGGGGCGGTGCGATGTCGAGGCAGAGAGTTTGGTGTGGGAGAGGGACATGGACCGAGGGCGCTCTTCCGACTAGCACAGGCCGAGAGCGACTCATATAGCCAGAACTCTTGAAATAATAGATGAGATCGGGTCTTCGATATCCTAAAACAAAACCTCGTATAAGCAGCCCATCTTTCACATCTACTTCACGCACACACTAACACGGCATTGATGGTAATGTATACAAGGAAACAACCGAGACTCGGCGATGGGTAAAGACCTATATTTTTTGCACTACGATTTTTTTCCTCCTTTTTCCTTCTCCTCTTTGACAGTCCGCCATTTTTAGTAAACCAAAATAAGTAGAAACTTAGCCAGTGAAGCGTATGCAGCTTGTTTAGTTGTTGAACTACAAACCTGCATGTTTTTTCTTGTCTCTAACCAGTTTTCTCTCTATTTCTAGGTGCAACGACCGAAGGGACTCTCAGCCCTACCAGGTAGCGAGCGCTAAGCTAGGCTCAAACAAATCTGATTAAAAGGGCCACTCTGGCGCAGGCTTCGGGAGCATTACAGGCCTCTGTGCGCAAAAACTGACGGGAAAGTCGCAAACCGACTACGATATGCGTCGAAAATAAACATACAGCATTTACACCGCGACGGTTGCTCGTTTTTATTCGGTTATTCCTGTGAGAAGACTGCGCGTCGAATTTCCCTTGAGCTAATGCTAATGCTTTGCGGTGGAACGTTAACGAGTTTCAGAAGCTAATGCTAGCGGTGACATATGAAGTTAGCTGGCTAAGATAAGGCCCGGTTGACTGATAAAAAAAAAAAACAACAACCTTTAAATTGAATAAATCGACTCGACTTTAAATTATAATAAACGAACGAGTATTTCAACGTGAATTATTCGTAAGAGCTGACACGTTTTCTTGTAAATATATAGACACGGAGTCGATTATAAACAACATGCAAACCGGTGTTTACTGTTGGTGACTACAGTGAAATTCACACGTCGTTAAAGAGGTTAAACTTATAGAAGCATGACATGTATTTTACTTGTGTTAAAAACATGCATGTCAGGCCATGACTCAAGCTTGTGCTAAGCATTGCCAGAGTGTTTATGAATGTGATGTTGATCAGCTATTAAATACATGTTTATGCCTAAAGAATGTATATGAATGTATGCTGAAGACAGGAATGCATCATATCTTTGCATTTGCAGACTTTTAAATACACGTCTAAGAGTCACCCGGGTGGTGGTGATCCCCGGCATGAGAAGACACGAGAGAGCAATGAGGCCACGCCGCCGTGCAAGATGTTGCGCAGATCAGACAGTCCTGACAGCAAGCACACTGAGAGCAGTGCACACAGCAGAGCTAAATCCACACATCTCCACCGGGCCAGAGACCGAGACGGAGGTATGATCGCTCTCTGTCTCTCTTACACACACGCATACCCTTTATTCTGTGCCCCACGAAACAAACAAATTTGTCTGTAAATAACTGACCAGTGCTGACTTAATGGTTTGAGATACTTTTCCTGCCACACAACAGTTACTGTGACAATTAAGTTTCAGGACAGCTTAGTATTGAATTCACGACGCTATAAATTGAAGGGCGAGACAATATGTGCAAGCAGTTTACATTAATCCTGACTTGGTGAATGCCAATTTAGCATTCAAATGTCCGTCTAGACAAGTGGACTGCACCCAAAAACTGAAGCAGTAATTGAAGTTGATGTGCAATGATGTATCATCAGAAACAGGAATGCAGATTTAACAGTGTAGCAAAGTATAGTGTGTACATAATCAGTCCTTTGCAGATGCATCTGAGGAGCAGTTGAGTTCGCCAAAGGAACGAAACTCTTTCGCTTTCAAACTAAAGATGCATCATTGAAACTGGTGTCAAAGTGTTTCGGTCCTTTGGCGATGAAATTTATTTTTTTTTTCTTAGATTATTTTAGAAGATTTTACTTTTTTAAATGAGCTGGTGTAATTTACTTATTGGCGCTCTCATTGAATTGTTGTGACTGAGCTGTCTGTAAAGAAATGAACGTGTCTGGAAAATTTACTCCGTCTTGTAGGTACCTGAGAATATCCTGTAGAAAGAAACTGAGTTGATGTATGGTTTAGACTCTGTAACATCTTGTGGGAAACTAGATTTGGCATGAAAAATTAGAGATGCTAAAAAAAGCATTATTTTTAGTCTAGTCATCACAATTATCTAATCGTTTGTAAAGCTTGAGTTGCTGAAGGATATCTGAACATTTTAGAAGAATTTCATGTGGACGTGCGCACATGGGTATAGCCTCCTCATAATCCATCCCAACATGAGATGTACATGTTGCGCATGAAACACTTTTGGTGTGATGACAAGGCGTACACACACCCACCTCTTATCCTGTGCAATCTCTTGCACTTCTTGCAGATGTCTGCTGGTGACGCATATCTGAGAACTTCTGCTATCCGAGTAGTACCTAAGATGTGCATTAATATTTCATATTCAAATAGAATATTAACTCAAAGCACTGTAAATTCCAGAAATTTAATTATTTGGAACAAGTATTATGAAGTAGGTGTAATGCTAAGCGGAGAAAACATTTTACATGATCTACAGTATTCTTTGCCCTCTGCTTTTAAATTACCTTTTTGAGCTGGTTGTGTAAATAAAAACTAATGCCATTGATTACATTTATTTTTTGTTACATCATGCTTTGGTCCAACACAGAAATAAAAAGGCTCTTAGGAAGTAATGAACTTGAAAGCTATACTTTAATCTTAGAATGGTTTACATTTTAACAATACAATCTCTGAAATGTCCACAATTTATTTTGGGTAACTTTTTTTTTACCTTACCATTGACCAGAACTCAAGCTAAATGGACAAATTTGCACAAATGACAAGATTCCAGTTTAAAGAGAATTTTTTCTGCATGATGGAAAGCAAAAGCTTTTTTATTCTTAACGGAGTTTAAACTTGAGGTAATCTCTAAAATATTGTGCATCTTTTAACTCTATTTAAATTTTAACCATAGAGGAGAAAGTTTAGTTTTGCGCAAAGTCCTGGAGTATCTTATTTCTCACACATCAAAGCAAGTATTGTTGGACAGAAAACAGTGATTTAAATTCACGTTTTTTCTGAGATTTGAAAAACAGGGCCTCATACATTGAAACAAACATTAGAAGGCAAATGAACATGAAAGTCGGTTTGTTTGCCTCCTGGTTCTGTAAAATTAATATATATATAATATATTTATGAGAAATAATACGTATGGAGGTACGTAAAGTAACAACAGTCAGTTGTTTGATAGCTCTTGCAAGAACAGTATTGTCAAGTGCTGTTGCAAAACCCACGAAGCACCATGATTAAACTGGCTCTTATAAAGAAGGAAAGCAAGAGCAAAACTTACCTCTGCTACAGAGAAGTTCATTTAAAGTTACTAGCCTCAAAAATTTGAAATTAGCAGATGCATCTCAATATCAACTGTTCAAAAGTAATTCAGCATTGTTTTTACAGTGTAGACAGAAATAAAAATCAGGAAAGACCATGTAGTAAGAAGGGGTGTCCAAATGTTTTACTGGTATTGCACCTGCATTTAAACCATTATTCAGAGTAAACATAATCAAACCTCAAAACTAAATGTCCAGCATGTTGTGTAGTTTGTTTTTCTTAATTTATATTTTATATTCAGTGATCTAGACTGTAATATATTTAGCTGTATTTGTTAAAACCCAACCTATCTAACCATTTCTTTTTGAAAATGTGAAATGAAAAGATTTCCAGGGTTAAAAATAAATGTAGCGATGCATTTGCTTAGCGGCACACCTGCAGTCGACTCTGAGCAGCACACAACCAGGCATTTGGAGTGGGGTGGAGTTTTTATTTCCCCCCCAGATTTTACTGATGCACTTTTTTTCCAAATATGATATATCACATAAAGCATAAGAACATGCATCCTACTGACACTTTTGATGAAGAGAACCCATCTTCAATGTACAGCCTTGTTAATTAAGCATAGAGCATGAGGACAGCTGGAAGTTGGGCCAGCTGTAATTACAATACAGCTCAGTAAAATACACGAAGCAGTGCAGCCTTTGATTAATTTTTTTTTCGTTTTTCAAAGGAAAAAATTCTGTATTCACCAGTGTCATTTTTGTGCAAACACATCTGTGAATCTGCAGGTGCACAGTCATGACATCTTTGTAGATAGTGATATTGAATAAAGTTTGAACTGGAAAACTATCGCAGAGCATCATATATGGGATTATGCTTTGTGTTTAAGGTGCACATCTCAATCATAGGTTACTGTGTTGGACTTTTACATTTTTTTTATTTGTTTTATTTCAAGAATGTCCAAAAACTAAGGTGCTTGAAGCTTATCTATTTAGTTTTTGCTTTTTTTCTCCCAAATGTAACTAGTGTATTCTGATAGATTTCTGTGAATTTTGTTTACCGGAAAACCCTTATAAATGAATTGTTTTTCATATTTTCTGTCACTTACAGGTGAGATTCTGGTAATGTACTTTGTGCACCAGTAAGCAAGAGTTTGTGCATTTGGTACATGACAGCAGATATATGCAGACTTTAGCTCACATGGCGTCTTGAGTGATATTGTTTTTGGAAACCCAGAGATAAATAAGTTAATATTTGGAATTGGCTATTTTTCTGTTGGCATGTAGCAAAACATTTAATAAAACAACGCTTGATCAGAGTTTTTACCTTATTTTATTTAGCAGAAAATATGTTACAGAAGTGCTTTATGGCATTTGTCAATGATGCATCTTTGTGTTAGTGCAAATGGGCCAAACTACAAGAATTATGAAGCTAGAGGGTGGTTAAAGAGGACTTTGTATACAAAGATTGAATAGCAATAAAAAGACAACGCAGATCGAGGTAGATGTGTACTCCTTTAGGGAGTAGTTAAAGAGGTGGGTTTTGATTGTTCATTTAAAGACAGACAGTGACTCAGCTATTCCCTTGCTACAGTCAGGGAAAGTTTATTCCACCACCTGGGTGCCAGCATGAATAAAATCTTGATGCTTCTTCCTTGACGCTCAAGCCTAGGCAGGGGCTCAAAAGGGAATGTGGTGCACCCACAGGCGGACTGTTGGAGTTATAAAGGTTGCATCCACACTGGGCCTTTGACGATAAGATTATCCACTGATCATAGTTTAACGTGGTTTGGGAGCTCAGGGGTTGGCCCATTAGACTAGTAATCAGGAGGTCCCAGGTTCAAACCCCACCATGACTAAGTTGCCTCTGTTGGACTCCTCCAGATGTGTAGTGAAATAAAAATGTAAGTCGCCCTGGATAAGGCCTCTGCCAAATGCCATAAATGTAAATATTAACAGATTTAATATTGTAGCATTTTGTATTTAGGGAAATCTTGTATTGTATTTGTGGATAATGTCGGATTAGTTGTTTTAGTCTGTGCAGGAGACTTGACGCTTGCTCCTATATCTCCCTAAATAATGGATAAAGATTTGTAAAAGATGTAGGTTGTGAAGATAGGTTGTGTATTGATCTTTTGCAGATCTGTGGCTATCATGATGTCAGTCACAACAGTGAATGACAGAAGCACCATTACTAGACTTTAAGATACTACGTACGTACATTTGTTGATAATTACGTTCAAGGTGTATTTCAGTGCTAAAATAACAAAGGTTATCTGATTAGTTCTAGATTAACTATCAGATTACTCGATAACTTGTCACACAAATAAAGTAACCTAGCAATTGATGGCTTCTTTTCTGCTGGTTATTTTCATATGCAGTATGTTGTGGTGGACTGCGTAATGTGTGTGTCTGTGTAAATGGATCAAGAGGGTAATAAGAATATTAATTTGCACGGAGTTTGATTCATGATTACCTCAGACGGTGTACGAACATGCAATTCCTCCTGGATTTGGTTGGCATTTATTAGTGTTAGCATTAACTCATTCCGTACGTCTGTTGCAAATGAGATGGTGCTATTGAATACGCTGTGCTTTATACTTTATGAAAAGATCTGCAGCTAGACCAATACTGACATTTCAAACTTTCTAATTAATAGCTTGCTAATTGTTCTGGGGTTTAATCACAAATAGCTTGAAATAGGAAGCTAGATAACGGTGTAAGTTGGTTGAATCCCTTGTTCCACACACCATGGTAGTGCCCTTGTTCTTGGGTTAGAGATGGATTTGGGATTCAGCCTTCTCTTAGACCAGGGGTCTAATAGAGTCTCAGTCCTGGAGGCCAGTGTCCAACACAGTTTTGTGATTCTTCTTCTCAAACAGCTGATTTAACTAATCTGTTAATTACTAGGTTAAGTGGGTGTGTTTAGGTGTTGGTCAATTACAAACTTTGCTGATCACTGGCCCAGGACTGGATTTGGAGACCCCTGCATTAGACGCTGGATAGCTGTGGAACACATCATCAATGGGACAGCAGTTACTGAGGAGACAAATTGTTGTTTTAAGATGAAAATGTTGGCGGACGTGTTGTCTTCAATGAAAGTTTGACTCTGGTATTTGATAAGTTATGTCCACAAGTGGGTGGGACCATGGCATCATGTGCAAAAGATTGATAATACTGTACACATTTGTTATTGCTTTCAGAACATTCCATCATGTTTTGTTTTTTGCTTTTGTGGGAATGTTTGTAAGGCAACATATTAATCTAGTGTGCAATTTGGAAATGGTATACTACGTTGCCCTTTTGCTATTTTTTCTAGTTGGGATTTTCAGAGGGTATGGTTTTCAGTTTTGCCATGGAGAGCAAACTGCTAGCCTTCCACATGCAGCAAGCAGTAGTAGTCACATGTTTTTGTTTTTTGGTTTCTTGAGACTGGTTGTTTTTAGCATGGTGTTTTAGCACGGACATGCTGTTGTCATGCTAAAATGGTTAGGTGTTGATTAGTATTGTATAATAGCAATGCTCAGACATAAGTTCCATCATAAACATTTTATATTTCTAGTGTTTCAGGCTATGAGTCATTAGCACTAATGCTGTGGTCACACCTGCACTAAACAGATTTTCTTCGAGTTTAGTTTTTGCTGAACATGACAGGATGTACTAGTTTAGAAACAATCGGCTGTCTGGTCATACAATGACACTGTCAAACGCTTTATTCCTTTTATGCCACAGTGATTTCCAGTGACAAATTCTGTCTGAGTCATGACCCATAGTCATTTATAGTAGTGTTTAATAATGTGGAACATCCATGAGACAAGTTAGTTCCTGGTTCCACTTAGTTATTGCAGCAAATGCTGCCACATTGCAAAGCATTGACACCTGATATTACATTACAAAAAGATTCAATAGTCGTACACTATCTTTTTTTCTCATTAACAAGTTTGCAGATTGTAGATTATAGAGGTTGCCTGCAGTACAAGTTTTTGTTAATTCAAGCAACTCTTAATTTATTAAACAACAAAGAGCATTCATATAAATAGTCTGTAAGTTATATCCAGGACTACTTTGTGAGCTGCTGTTGTAGAATATTGATAAACCAGATGGATTTGAGAATTGCAGCAATGTGGTATATTTGACAAACTGTGTCTTGTATCCCGCAGAGAATATATAGCTTGCTGTGTTTGTCTGCTCAGGTTCCGGGACACATTAACAAAGCTTCTTTTTAGATTGTCCACCAGTTTGGCACATGCAGCCCACATATTTAATTTAACTGGTGCCGCAGTACCTCCCCCTAAAGCACAAGTACTTTCCAGTTCTATATAGTCAATAGAAATAAAAAAAAAAAATCTCATTGTTCTGTTAACTATAGCAGAGTCAGTTCAGGTGATTAATTTGCGTCTTCATTGTTTTAAATGGCATTTGTAATTGTTCATTTCTTTATTACTTTCAGGCACCAGTATTTCCCCTCAAGAGAATTCACACAACCACAGTTCGCTGCACAGCTCCAACTCTCACCCGAACCCCAATAAATCAGACACAGTAAGTACCTCCGCATCTCATTGTTGCACTGCTGATGCTCACACAACTGTAAGAGAGATGGGTTAAACTATATCTTTTGTGGTTTTAAGCATACTCTTTAGACTGTAGCTATTGAACCATTTTTCCCAGTGTTTCCTGTTCATTATAATCTGATGTAGCATGTACGTTGTTAGTATTGTTTATTTATTTATTTTTCGTTATGCAAAGTCGTAATCCCGACGTAGTCCCGTCTCTGCTACCGTTGCTGTTAATGTTAATTAGGGAACCTTTCCGTCGTTAGCATTTGTATCTCGATTTAGGCTTGCTAGCACATACTAGCTAAATTTCTTTTTCCTTGGATCTTTGTGATATTCTTTTTTTTTTTTTATTTGGTTCCCTTGGTTTAACATTGCAGCACTGTTTGAGAATGCTGTATTGCTTGTGTGATGGTTGCTTAATTGGTCAGGAAATAGTGAATGGGCAATGACATCATAACATGTTGCATTTTGGGTAGAGGTTGCCATAGTTTAGGACAGTTCTTTAAAAACAAATCAAGGTAGCGCAATAGTGCACCATGTGAAAACATCGAGTGCAAGCTTCCTTATGAAGCTAAAAATAAGGGGCTTGATCTATTCAAACATAATCGTTCAAAAATGTTTTTATTGCAAAAAGTTTTACTTTGAGAAGGGAATTACTAGGGGTGTGCCAAAAAATAGATTCACAGAAAAATCTAGATTCTCATTTGCAACGATTCAGAATCAATCTAAAATGTCCAAGAATCGATTTAATTAATAAATAAAATCAGCTGGCTGTTTTTAAATTAGCCTCCATTTTTGTAACTAGCCTACTGGTCTGTACTGATGTCACCACGCAGGCGGTTTTTGAACGTAAGCGTGCGCGGAAAATCACTAAAACAAAGAGGAAGCAAATATGGATGAGAGGGTGATCCAATCAGCCCCGTCTTCACTTAAAGCTAAAGTTCATGGCGTCATTTCGGTTTTTACCGAATGCCTGGAAGCGCTGCGCTGGACATGACACACAAAGTGTGCAAGCTTTGCAAAACAAAGACCAAGTACTTCGGCAGCACAACAAATGCGCGTGCTCATATTACTAGGCATCACCCGGAGCTTAGCGACACGGAGCAGAGTCAGCCGCTAGCTGCAGACCAACGCACACTGCAGTGCTTCACGAAACTCCCTGATGTTTTTTTTTGTCTTCTCCGGTTGTGTTCTACATGATATTTGTGGTAAACTTTCCTGGAAAATGCATCTATTTTCAACCATTTTGTATTATGAAGAAGCACTTTATTTTTGTTCCAACTTATTTTATAGCTAGCTACTAATGAGTAGCGATTGAGAACCAGACAATGTTTTTGATAAACGGAGACATTAAAGTGTCTTTTTCACATTTATTAAGTTAAATTCTCAGGAAAGTGCCTTTTGTCATTCTGTATAGCAAAGCAGATGAGAGTAGATCATGATCAGAAACCCGATTAGAAATCATTATGAATAAAATCTAATCATTTTGAATCGAAAATCCATTTTGAATCGAATTGTGGCCTCAAGAATCGGAATTGAATTGAATCGTGAGATGGTAAAAGATTCCCACCCCTAGGAATTACCAGATATCACGATACCTAGGAGTCAGTTGATTAAAATTGGTTTTCTACAAGTATCGATATTGCATTCATAATTTTTAACCCTAAAAAATTGTAATTGTTAATTAAACATAGCCCATTTCTTATAACATTATTTTTCTTTTTAAAAAGGCAAACGCAATATTTAAACAATACAAACTAACTAAACAAATACATGAGTTTAAGATTTAACCTAAAATTAACTGAAGCAAAAAAGCAAAATTTTTACTGAGCATCAAGTGTTTCTTTGTCCTCTGCCATAATTTTTATTTCTAAACAAATTTGGCAATAAATTTACTCCTACCGCATGTGATAATGTTTAAATAGTTCATTGTGTAGCGTCTGTAAGATTATAAAAAAAAACGGCAGCGCTTGATCACCTCAAGTACCTCCAAATTCTTAAGACTCAACTTCAGTGAGCTCTCGGTTTGAGTGGCTGCGAGCAACTTTTAAAGTGAGCACATGGTGGTTTAAAGGCACACAGTTTTCAATGTTTGGAGAAAAGGCAGATTGGAGGCTTTTAACATGCTTGATTTTTAATAATGTTATGCCATAAAACTGTTTCTCTGTTGCACCACTCAGAAGCTTACATGCGGGTTAGTGATGGGAATCACCTCCCGATACGTTAGTACCACGATATTTAGCTGCTGATTCGATTAAAATTGCATTTCCGTAAGTTTCCGGTATAAAATTTTCACCTGATTTTGATACAATTTTAAACTTTTTAATAGGTTTTATGGTTAGGTTTTAGATTAGAGGCTTTTAACACGCTAGATGTTTGATAATGTTACACCATAACTTTTTTTTTTTTCGTTACATCTGAGACTGATTGGCAGATCACCGGTCACGGCCAATCAAACTGAAAACCAGACAATTCTGGTCACTGGCTGATTGACTTGTTTATCTCTAATATAAATGTAAAAAGAGTTCTTTCTAAAATAGATTTTGGAACCAGTGTGGCAATATGTGAATCACCGTACAATATCTCTAATATCTATTTACCTTTTCCTCCGTTGAATTTTCAAAACTGAGGCCTCCGAGGGTCACAGTGGTATAGTACTCGCCCTATCATCCGGAGATCGCAAGTTTGATTCCCGGATGATGCTGTAACCTCTCACAATCAGAGGTCTAGAGAGAGCTGATTTGCCGAGCTCTTTCAGAGGGGAGGGATGAGAGGTACTTAGTGCTCCCATATTAATCACGGCTCTACAGTCTGTGAGCTGACGCAAGGGGAATGTCATGTCATGTGGTTCGGAGGAAACACGTTATAGTCTTCGGCCCTCAGAACTGAACGATAGTAGTAGCTTTAATGTGGGAGCCCCCTAGTGATAGGGAGGAATTAGACACGACTAAATTAGGGTGAAAACCGGGGGATGGGGTGCGAAGGGTTTCGGAACTTAAGTCATTTTTCATAATGCCTTAAGGCTGTAAATGAACCATGTGGTGCATCCCCTCTCTGATCTCTGGCCAACTAGATTGCAGGTGCTGTTGTCCTCTGTGAGAGTTTGCTATCTTTGCCCTTTTGTTATTCTGCTCGGTATGCATTGCTTTATTTCTGTATGCCCGAGGTGTAATGCCTGTACCCAGTTAGGATGACGATAGCGTTTCATTGGCTAGTTTGCTTACAAACAGATCTTTCTTTTTGTTGTTTATGTAGCTATGCATCGACCTAGTTAGCTGTAATGTAAAGCTTAGTTGCAGCAACCCGACACCAAGCACACACAACTAGGGGTAACTGCATAAAAGTTAAATTTGTGTTGATTAAAACTTTTGTGTGAAAATGCTGTGAATCCATAAATGTGTCAGGAAATGTTGCTGCAGGTGATATTTAAAGTTTTTTCTCATGCCATGTGATGCCTCTTCATTACATAGTCAACCAGAGTTCCACTGTTTTGCTTCCAGGCTTGAAAGCTGATAAAACGCACTACAATTGCAACATGTTTTTTTTTTGCCGGTCATGAGAACAGTTAATAATACAGCGAGCATTCACCATTACACTGGAGGGTAGTTTAACCTTAGGAGACTAGAATGTTTCATATGATAACATGGAATTTGTATCCTAACTATATTATGTTTCCCTTTGCGATCCTCATATGAGGACGATTAAGTGTACTTTTTTTGCTGGACTTCTTTCTTCTAGGATATTGATTAAGTTTGTAGTTATCAGGTACTAATAAACAGTGTGTGTGTGGGGAGGGGGACGCAATGTGCATAACAGTACTGGGTTTCGGGAGAATTAACATCACATAATATCCACCTCCACTCCTATTACTATCTGGCCTCTATTGCAGCTTCTGTGTCCTAAAGTCCCACAATGCCTTGAGTTCTCAGTGTCACTATTCTATTCTCTGTTGGTGTGGTGTGATTGGATGGATATTGTGGTTTTTATTGTGTTTTTCATTTGTCTTTTATATAGGGAAAAAAAATACTTTAATCAAAAAGCACAACGATAGTCATTGTTTATATCAAGCGTGCACAGAATAATAATCAACTTGCTAACATTCTGAGACAGGGAGTGCCAGGTGTGTGTGTCACCTCCCTGGGAAAGAGACTGCTTCATTATGGGTAAAGAAGTCAAGCTAGCGGAAGCAGTGTAAAGCTTTGGCCAGTTTTCTCCTGGGTCCTGTGTTGTCTTGCTCTCCAGATTCCCTGGAGCAATGTCTGGCATTTGCTGGACAAACTAGTCTGATTTATGGAGGCCTTACCTTGCAACTTGTAGGACCTAGGAACCTTCAGAGGTCTTGTGGAATCCATGTCTCGAATGGGACTGGGCTGTTTTGACAGCACATGTTGGACCTACGCAGTATTAGACAACAGGTTTTAGTGGAATGATTTAATTGTGTCTTTGTTCTTGTGCTGTTTCAAATCAGACCAGGGATGCAGATGCTCCGGCAGGGTCCACAGTATGTTTGACAGTTATTAGAGCAGAAAGGCATGATGGATTATTTTAGTGAGGACCAAGCTTTGTCATTATCTTTAAAAACAAAATTAAGGTTAAAAGAGACCTTTTTATTTTTGGTGCATCAGGGATCAAGATCATTGTGTACACATGGGTACAGGTGGTTTATTTGTGCCTATCAAAACTTACCAATTTAAAGAAAAAGAGGGTGTGTGAAAGCACAACTGTGTTAAGTCATGGTGACTGTAGTAATTTGCATCTTTGCTATGATGTTTTGAGAGTCCAGTCCCTGTGTGTTGTCAACCTCCTTCTGTGTCCAGACCATCTGTCCATTACTGTTAGTAATCTCTGCACTGTTAAAATGGAAAGATAAAGCAGTATTACATTAAGGCCATGTTAACATTACAAGCTTTTACTGTTCAGATCAAATCTGCCTTTATTGACCTTCACGTTCATAACTGCATATAACACACCTGTTCGTGGGAACACACTGTATGTGGACATGGATTTCTTTGGGCAGTAGTTTCAAACACTCCAAGTTTAGCTCATATCTCTATTCCAAAAAGTTTCTCCATTCTTCCAGTAAATATAGTTTCTGCTGTTGCTTTTTTTACATTCATTTTATTCCACTACTGACACTAAATCATGATGTAGACTTTGATATGTGCATACATATTGTAAAACGTGGCTAAACGAATTCTGATCAGACTTTTTGTATTCTTGTGGCATGGCCACATGTTGGACACATCATCAATTCAAGACCACATACTAAAATGCCTTGGGTATGAAAGATTAAAATTTTGTGTCTGCATTGACCTAAAAAGCCTAAGGTCAGAAAATAAAACCAGTTTCAATTCAGCCTGGAGATGAGTATAGTGTAAACTCCTGCAATGTTATTAGTAGTGATCTGTGTCGCTTTAATATTTCTGGTATTTAGTTTCTCAGACTAGTGTTTAAAGTTTGCGCTTTTTCCACTATATAGATAACTAAACTGACTCGCAAAAAGTAACCATTTCAGGGTGGTCAAATTATTGGGCTTCATTGGGCAAAGAAAAACAAAGGGGTTTAAAATGACTGGAACTGGGTTAATAACCCTTCAACACCATATTAAAACCTGGAAGAGTAGTGCTGAACCATCAAATGTATTTAGAAAAAAAAAATCATGAACAGGGATCACTTAAACACTTGGTGGAATGTTATGTTTAATAATGAAAGTAAGAGCATTCAGCTCTTTAAAAAAATCAGCTTGATTTTGCTAGAGAGCAAAAAGATTGGACTTTGGAGTAAAGGAAAAAGGTCATGCGGCCTGATGTTCAGACTGACCCTCTTCCAAAGATGGGAAGCACATGAAGCGATGCACACATCATGCATAGAGCCAACCTTACAAGTCTCCGGAGGCAGTGTTATGATCTGGGGTTACTTCAGTTGGTCAGTTCGAGGCTGAACTAATTTATGTGGCAATAAACTGAAGTCAGCTGATAACCCGGTCATTCAGTACATTAAGATCATCACATCTATGGGAAGATGTGATTTCCCAGATTCTTCTTCCCTGATGGTACAGGCATATTCCAGGACTGAGACTATAATATATAGTGGTACTAGGAGCATAAATCTTTTTCACACATGAGGTCACAACAGTGTACTGTAATCAAAGCTAAAGGTGATTGAATTGAGTCTTTTCTGTTAATTAATTAAAAAAAAAAAAAATTTGGTCACTTGGCATGATGTGTGTGACAATGTCATGTGTTTTTTGTATTTGGTAATAAGTTTGAGACAATGGTATATTTACTCATCTGCCCCATCTTGAATAATTTTGTCTCTAAATGGAGTAACAACCCTGCTCTTCATGCTTTGCAGTTTTTTGCTGCTGCATCCTTTTGTTGTTCTTTTAACCTGGTATTGTAGGGATTAAACTGCCACTGTACTACCAAATGGATGTTCTTGTTTTATATTTAGCTCATTGGATGTAATGTTCTGTTAGTATTTTACACTCTAATAAGCAGAGTGCAAAAGGTTGCATAGTTTTAGGACAAGTGATAAATTGTTAGCAACAAGATATTTAGTGTGCTAGGTTTCACAGATGTTTCATCATCACTAGTAACAAAAGAATGATCACATCTTGTGTGTTAAGATATTTAAAGGTGAGAAAGTGTAAGTATAATCTGGTCAGTAGACAAGATGTTTTAAGAGCTTTTTCAAGAATCTTTTTTCTAATATTGGTTTAGTAATGTTGCAGGGACATGCTTACCTTCTTCCCCTCTTTTCTAGTAATCAGAAATCATGTGGGCCACAAACTTTTGCCCTTAACTGTGTTCTGGTATTGAAGAGTTTGCATGCACGATGCATATTACTGTACATCTTCAATCATCTGTTTATTTGATGTAATCCCACCCAGTTAAAACATTATTAATGGCCCCCTAAGTGATCATGTCCTTTGAGCTTGAATATCGTTCTTGTTCTAATATTCACTATGTGATGTGGAGAGCATAGATTTTGCATTTGGTTTGTAGCACGTACTGGCTGTGCTGTCGGGTAAAATCCTCTGTAGGGGTGATGCACCAGATTCTCCCTTACCTAATATTACAAACGCTTGCATCAGGATGTGACTTTTTTTTTTCCTTATGCTTTCTGTTTTGCGCCCTTGAACGCAGTCTCCTCCCTGTTTCTCACTCTCATCTCAGTGTCATCTCAGGGTTCTATAAAAGCACGATTCATTGATTTTGATTCAATTTAATTTCTTTTCTGTTAATTCATTTAAAATGCATTTTTGACAGCAGTTAAAAAAATCACACTCTAGACTTGACTTTATCTCTTGCCCTGTTCTTAGCTCTTGGTTTAGTCAAGTGGAAACTGTTGTCCGATTGGACAAGTGAAAAAATCTAAGTGTTCTCCTGGCTCATAAATAGCCATAACATATAGCGCAGGCTACAAGTAACACACAATCAACCATCATTTAACAGGTGTAAACTCCGGTTTCATTATCAACATGTGGCAGCATAAACAGGGTGCAGATGGTAAAGTTTATTTTTATTTTTTTTCGTCTGACAGATTTTAGAACAACGGTCAAGTTGATTGTTGATACCATTCTTTTAAAGATGTGGCCGAAATTTATTTATTTATTTTAAGCATGTGAACCATGTTAGTACAGTGTTGTTCTGTGAGAATTTTGATTTTGTCAGGTCCCAAACAAAAAATCATCATTTTGAAATGTTTTGACCAGTCCAATCCTTTTATTTTATAAATTTCTTTTTAGCTTACAGGCGACCAGGTTGAACATTATGTTTTGTTGGGCTGGTTGTGTTTTGCTGTTAAATTATATATATATATATATATATATATATATATATATATATATATATATATATATATATATATATATATAGTATATTAGTGTGTGGGGGCTGTTTTGTCAAACTTGCAATAAAAGAAGAATTTTGGCAAATCCTTTGGCCTGAGCCTTTAGAAAAGTAATTCTTGAAGTTACAACTATTAGAAATGAAAAATAAGAGAACCTCAGCTTCATTTCCACATCAAAATTGGAAACCCATAATTAATTTTTATATTTAAGTTTCCACCGTGTAATTACCTGTTTGTATCTGTAAATTTTGTACATTAATAATTTTTAATAATTTATCCCTGCTAATTTTATTAATTTTTAATAGGTCAAAATTATTGGCAAATGCCCCAGCATCTCTTAAAGCTTAGTGTCAACCCCAGTAGTTTCATGAAGGGTATAACGACTCAAATGAATCGAGGGGATTATATACGTTGATTATAATTTATTCTAAATTAATGATCAAAAAAGATAAATGAATAATAAATGTTAAATCTCAAAGAAAATGATTTAACTAGTGTAAATAGCAGGGTAATTTTACTTTTGGTAATTTTGAAGTAGTATTTCTCTAACTCATTGTCATCTTTGAATTAACTGTACGGCTGCCACAGACCCCAAACACCACTGGTCACATTTTGAATCACGTATTACGTCTTAGATCTAATCAGTGGCATCAAACTACAGTTTCACTGCCATTCTTAATTATATATTAGTGAATATACCTGGCTGATGTAATTAAACGTTGCTGATAATTGACATGCGGCTCAATCATGATGTTTGACAGGTGATAATGAACCATGCTGCCTTGGTAGAGAAACCAATAGAGATAATGGTGCTTTTGCAGGACTAAGGCCTCATGTAATGTGTTTAATGTTGATAAAGCTCACGTCACTGCAAGCTGTAACCGTAACAGCCTGACACACCCAGTGTGTCAGGCTGTGTAATCTTTAAGAATTGAAACACAGCTGGACAAGAATGCAATATTGTGACGGGGTTGATGGTCTGAAACAGAGCAGTTAGAAGAGCCGGTGCTGGGCTTGTGCGGCCTTATCTCGTTATTAGCAACTGGTATGTTTTAGCGAAAACAACTCTTTCAGTGAAAGTGTTAGAATAGAAACATCTCTCTGCTTTTAGTCTTTGAGCATGTGCTCAGCCATGTCTCTGTGTCCTCTCCACGCGCACACACAGTGCTTTTTCCATGACTCAGAGTAGCAGGTATGGTCTTCTTTTCCATTTAGACCTGACTGCAGTTTTGAGCTGTGCTGATTATCGTGATATTACTGATAACACTCAGCCTTAGTAGCAGATTTAGTGCCCTCTTCAAATATCAGTTTGTTGCTTTATGAATCGAAGGCTCAGTGAAATTACTGAATGTCAAAAGATGTTTTAAGAATTAAAATGATCATATGTGCAAACGGAAGGATTGTGGAGTTGTGTCTTCCATGCTGTAATTGAATTTCAGTGAAGAATAAGCCTAAACATCAATATTTAAATTCAGTTTGATAAAAATATCTGCTTGTTGAAAATACCCGAGGAGGTGGATCATTAAACACAAAGCACTCGTATTTTAAAAACCTGTTTTTTTGTTTGTTTTTTTCTCCCTTCTTATTTCCTCAGGCATACGACCCTGCAGATGACTGGTCGGAGCACATCAGCTCTTCAGGGAAGAAGTACTACTACAATTGCAGAACAGAAGTTTCACAGTGGGAGAAGCCTAAAGAGTGGCTGGAGAGGTGGGTGTGCGCTTCTGCAAATGTCACAGGATGTTTTTTTTTGGAGGGGGGGTTTTTACAGACTTTTTATTAGGTTGAGTATAGACACAAGGTGAAGATGATAAATTAGAAATTGCAGGCAGTATGGTTTACACGTGAGGCGAGTTGTTCTGTGTGTATGTTTAAGTTATGAGCTATACAGTGCTGAAATGAATGACAATATTACCGGTTGTCATCTGTGTTTATTCCTCCTGACAGAAATTAACATACACACTGTTAGTGTGTTGATTTATCGCAGCATGCGTAATTTAAGTGTTCGAAATGTGTGCACCACCAAGCTCAAGGGTTTATATAGTTCAAGCAGGTTCTCAACAAAGGTTACTGCAGAGTCCTGCAAAAGGAGAGCACAGACCTTAACGGATCTTCACAGTCGAACATGCTCTCCTTTAACTTTCCCCACAAGTAGGCATCAGGTGGTGTAAAATCAGGAAAACATGACTGGTATGGGAAGGAATTGTTCTTCCACATTTTATTTTAACTCTGTTCCCATTCATGACCACTTCCGTGTGGCCGGGGATAATACTCAACTGTAATACTTTTTTCTCTGTTGAGAGACCCATTTCCAGTTTAGGCAACTTAAATACTTAATTCAAAAAAGAAAATGCAGAGTTTAAACTTATAGCCAGTCCTATTCTGCATATAGTGCACCACATAGGCTCTACATCAGTCATTATCAGGGGGTAGCTTGGTGGTTATGGCATTGGACAATGGTTTGGAAGGTTCCGGTTCAAATCCCAAGACCACCCATTTGCCATTCTTGGGCCTTTAAGCGAGACCCTTAACCCTTACCTCCTCAGATGAATAATGAGATGAAAATGTAAGTCGCCGCGGCTATGTAAATGTCAAACCTTATATGGGGAGCATGAATAAAGATTGTCTTGAAGCACTTTTTTTTTTTTTTTTCTCATTCCAACTATATACAGTTCAGTACACAGTGAAACAAAACAAGGTTCCTCCAGGACCAAGGTACTACATACATGCAACAACATAAATTAACAACATAAATTAACTGTGTTTATCAGTTCAGTCCTGATGGTATTTAGATTGTCTGAGTGATTTTGTGTGCGTTTTATCAGTCCAGTCCCTTTGTATTCAGGAGACTGATGGCTTGGGGGTAAAACCTATTATATAGTCTGGATGCGAGTGCCCAAATGCTTCGGTACCTTTTTCCAGATGGCAAGAGGGTGAAGAATGAGTGAGAGGGGTGTGTCCGATCAGCCACAATGCTGGTGGTTTTACAGATGTAGTTTGTGGTGTGTACGTCTTCAATAGATGGGAGAGAGACCCTGATGATCTTCTCAGCTGTCCTTACTATCCGCTGTAGGGGTTTGTGGTCCGATATGGCACAATTCCCGAACCAGATTGTGATGCAGCTGCTCAAGATGCTCTCGATTGTCCCATCAAAAATCCATGAACAGAAATTTAGGCAAAATTGGGATTGAGTCGTATATTAGCAGAAACCTTGGCAGATACTTAAATACTAGTAATAAATGTATTTTAAAAATTAAGAGCGGCTTATGACTTCGTATGGTTGTGTTTGCCAGGATAAAGGTCTACAGTATTTTTGGATTTATCCAGATATCTGTGCTCAGTACATATGGTACACACTGTGGCAAGGAGGGCAGTCTTATAGAAAAAAAACACAATTATAGATCACCAGTGTTTTCCTGACTCAAAAGCACATTCTCCTCCCCCCTCTTACATGGTATACTTTTTTTTCATTTGCTACAGAGAACAGAGACAAAAGGAGGCATCTAAGATGGCAACGGCAACAGCGGTGGTCAATAGCTTCCCTAAAGACAGAGACTACAGACGTGAAGCGATGCAGGCTGCTCCCACAAGCTTTACCCCCACTAGTGAGTATGAGCCGGTGTCACACCTCTGCTGGCAGCACATTTTTTATTCTAAGTATTGTTGCTGGTTCCAAAACACACTGGTTACATTTGTTGTGAGTTGTGGTTGACGGTGCACACACTGGTGTTGTGTTTAGGCTCTTGTTTGTCGTGTTCAGGTTGTAAAACATGTCAATTATGAGTCATCTGATTGTACTGTACATGACTTTTCAGTAGCCTGCATACATGATATAAGTTGACAGAAAAATTCTAACAAGGACAGATGATGTAAGTTCAGGGATGGAGGCAAACTTTATAAAAAATCCTCATGTTTATTTAAAAAGTCTGAAATTCTTTACAGATTACTTTTGGACTGTGTGGAAAAATGGCAGAAATAACATGGCATAAATGTCCTATGTCTTGGGTGTAGTAGTGGGTAATATAAGGGTTGATCTGTTGTATCAGTTGCGTCTTTTTTTCTTTTTTTTTTTTAAGTATTGTCTATTTTTATCCCAGGATAACTAAATGGCATACCGAAAAAATAAAAGCATGTAGTTTTCTGTTTCAGTATTCACAGGCATAACTACAAATTCATGCAGTATCCTCTAAATCAGTCTAGGGCTGTAGCTATCAAATATTTTAGTAATCAAGTATTCTTTCAAAAATGTAATCGATTAATCGGATAAAGTGTAATTTTGCCTAATTAAACAGCAATGTAAAATATATTTTAAAAAAAACAAAGATTAATTGGTTTTCTTTTTAGAAAAATCTACTTTTATAAATGCATACAGCATTTTATCAAAAATAAACATCATTATTCACAATGCGAGGAATAGCTTAAAGTTGACTAAGATGAATTAAGTGCATTACAGTGCCATACATTCTTATTTTAAAGTCTTTTCTCAGATGCAAAAACAAAATAAAATTATGTAGGGGGGGGGCAATCTGTGGCAGGGGGGATTTTAGCGCATAACACACTCATTAAAATAAATAATTATACAAAAACACTATTGTGCAACTTAACTTTCAGAACTAATTTACAAAATTTAGAAATTACAATTTCTGCCGCTTTCTCTTGCTGGTTTCTTTTTCTCTTGGCTCGCTGATAATTTTATTGCTCCTTTCCATTTTGCAGCCCGCAACAGAATGCTCCATCAAATCAATCCACAGCTAACTGTTTGCGTCTCCTTCTGCTTTGTGGGTGATGTAAGGGCTTCTTTTTCATCGGTGTTTAGTGGCAGCTTGCATCTGGAAGCGCGCTGCGTCACGCCAAACAAATAATTGGCAAAAAAATAACGCAAACTTTTCAAATTAAACAAAAGAAGCTTCAAGGCAGAAGATTTTGCCTCGATCATTTTTTGTAATCGAATTACTCGAGTTACTCAAGGAATCGTTTCAGCTCTAAATAAGTCCCTTTCCAAGCTTATAGTCTTGCCTCCAAACTGTTATTATTGACTGGTCAGTTATTAAATTAATGTAATGAGGTATATGGAAATAGAAATATGGCCTGCTCTGTGGTTGTGGTGGATTTACTGTTAATTATAAAATGCTACTTTTAAGATGACCATTAGCTTGAATCTCTTTAAATGATGCTCTGCGACAGTCTATAGGAGAATACTGATCTAGTTTTTATAATAAACAATGTGGGTAGAAAATGTACTCTTTATTTAATTAAGGAATACGAATTCTGCTCTGCTGTGATTGGCCCTCGTATTGGTCTCCTGTTACAACCTGATTAGGTTAGAGGGGTGGCGTCAAGATCTTATTCTGATCCTGACTACATGAGCCACTTGGCTTAATCGTATAGAATAATTCTTTGTAGTTGGTCAGGATCGAGGTAGGATAACATTCTCACCACAAACAAACCACTTCAGATTGATTTAAACCGGATCACGAACACTTTCAGCAAGAGTCTTGTTGATTGTTTTGGTGCGTACACGAGTACGATTGTTGTCTTTGAAAATGAGCATTTCAAAATACTATGCAAAGTAACACTCCCTCCAAATGAACAGCACTAAGAAGGAAAATTAACCAGAGTTTAAACTAAACTCTGGCCTTAACGAGGTCACCTTATATTGTTTGGTATGGTGACCTCTGTTTTTAGCTGCTAAACTATATAAAAATATAAATCAATGGTATATAAATGTAAATTTGTCATTTGTTACAGTCAGCACTCTGTGACGGCTGTTCTACAGGAATAATGCTCACCTTTTGACCAGTCTGGTTTGAGAATTTAATGTTATGCGTTTGTATAATATTTAAGGGTTGTGTTGTCAGTAGGGCTGTGCGAAATGGACAAAAGAAACCCATCATGATTTTCTTGAACAGTATTGCAGTTTTGATTTTAATCACAATTTTGACACACACACATGCACAGGCATGTTTTACAATGTGAATATGAAATTTTTTTCCAAAGGAAAACAATTAGATCTTTATCAAAGACCTGTAACATGTCTCTAAAACAGACATAAGGCAAAAATATGATTTAAAAAATCACCTAGTAAATGTGTAACAAAATGTCTCTAGAACAGACCTATGGCAAAGATTAAATGTGTATGTATGTGCGTGCATGTGTGTCCCTGTTTCTATCTAGCCTATTTGTCGTTAAACTCAGTCTCCTGTTCTCGCGCACTGTGTTCTGATTGGTTCAAATAGCATACTGCGGGAAAAGTCAGGAGCGCACAAAAAAATCGTGCTGTAAGGTGATTTAGGAATCGCGCATATTCACATCACGATTTTAATTAATCCCACAGGCGTAGTTGTCATCTGTGAGGGTGTCCTTCATAGGTGGTTATTTTGTTTGCTATTACCTTAATCTTTTATTAATCGATTTATCTAATTGAATCAGTAGGTTAGTTTTTGATTTAGAATCTGTTCATGCTTTATTTTGTAACAGTGCTCAAACAGCGAAAGCGAGATGCCTGTCTTTCTTTTTCTCGACCTCAACAAATACAAATGACTGACTGCTTGCCATCCAGAGCAAAATCCCAAGCATATTTTTTGCTTAAAGTGCATCCATTGTTTAAAATGAATGAGCATTCACAGACACTCATGACGTGCTTTAACCCAGATGGCACAAGCAAAGACGTATCCATGTGCGCACACATGTCGTGTCTGATGACAGACGTGTCCACATTAGTCAGATCAGTCACTGAGATGTGAACCGTCATGACATGCAAATCCGATCTGACCAAAAAAATCAGAGTTGAGTAATGAAACTCGTAATGTGAACATCTCCTTTGTACTAGACATGATAAACAGCAATTATTAATTAACATTGCAGTTCTTATTATATAATTTTAGTAAGTTTTAAGAATTCAAAACTTGTAAGAAATATAGCTACTTGAAACAAGTAATCATTAGTTTTATTGAATTGAATAAAAATGGGCAAATATTAAAGAAAAATCTATCCTAAAACAGTATGATTCACAGCTCTATTGCTGTTTGCGGGTTATAAGCATTGTTTGTTGAGCACAGAATATTGGTGATCCACATGGCATCTAACCACATACACACCGCACATTCACTACAGATCTGAAAACTATTGAGAATTTTTTCCTAAATACAATTGTGTTCAGAACAGTAATTTTAGCCCCGTATCACAATACATGTGGATTTTATTTATATTTTTGTAAATTATTGCACCATTGGTTAGCAGCAAAAATGATCAAATTTGCAGTTGATTTTAAAGTTTTGGTTAACTTGGATAACTAATATTCATGCAAGTTGTAACATGCAGCCTTGGGTAGATTTGGCTCTTTCCTAATTTCTGTGAGTGGGTAATACAAATGGCTGAAGTAGACATATTGGACATAACTGGCGTTACCTTCTTCCAGTAGTCTCCTGCCCTGGTTCTTTTACCCTCAAGTTCAATGCCGAAGCTCTAAATAGAAGTTAATCATGAAAATTTGTCGAGGGCTTGACCAAGGCAATATATACTCAGCAAAAAAAGAAACGTCCTCTGACTTTTTAACTGTTTTTACTTTCAGTAAACTTAATGTGTAAATATTTGTATGAACACTAAAAGAGTCAACACCATAAGACATAAACTATAAAAGTTTCGGAATGTGTCCCTGAATGAAGGGAGGCTCAAAATTAAAAGTACTAGTCAGTATCTGGTGTGGCCATCAGCTGCTTGAAGTACTGCAGTGCATCTCCTCCTCATGGACTGCCTATTGCGGACAGTCTGAGCACTGATGGAGGGATTGTGTGTTCCTGGTGTGACTCGGGCAGTTGTTTTGGCCATCCTGTACCCGTCACGCAGGTATTATATTCGAATGTACCGATCCCGGCAGGTGTTGTTACACGTGGTCTTCCACTGCGAGGATGATCAGCTGTCCTTCCTGTCTCCCTGTAGCGCTGTCTTAGGCGTTTCACAGTGCGGACATAGCAATTTATTGCCCTAGCCACATCAGCAGTCCTCATGCCTCCCTGCAGCATGCCTAATGCACGTTTACGCAGATGAGCAGGGACCCTGGGCATCTTTCTTTGGGTGTTTTTTTTTTTACAGTCGGTAGACAAGTCTCTTTAGTGTCCTGCGTTTTTAGAACTGTGACCTTAAATGTCTACTTTCTGTAAGCTGTTAAGGTCTTAACGACCATTTCACAGGTGCATGTTAATTAATTGATTATGGTTAATTGAACATCCATAAAAAACATTGTTTAAACCCTTTACAAGGAAGATCTGTAAAGTTATTTGGATTTTTACAACATTATTTTTAAAATACAAAGTCCTGAAAAAGGGTCGCTTCTTTTTTTGCTGAGTGTATATATATATATATTTTTATTTGTACAATTGCCTCTCACAACAGAATACCCAGTGTTCAGGTGTTGACTAGATAGTGTTTGATCTAAGACTTTTTTTGTGAATATAAGGTAGATTTTTAAACAGTAAACATTAAAGTGGATTCCACCTTTTGTCCTTTTCATCCCAGCAAGAAGTGCTTTCACTTGTATACTTCTCAGCAGTACAGTTTTTAGAGTTGCTCACCACCAGACATCTAAGCAAGGGTTCATCTGTGATTATTTCTAATTTCAGTTTCTTACCAGTCCAGGTATTCTCACGTGTTTGCAAATGGTGTTGCAATAGTTGTTCAGAGGTTTTATCAAGATTGTCAAGATCGCCTTTTATACAGTCTTGGGAAAATTAACTATTTCCTCTTTCAGTTTTAGGTTTTATTTCATTCCCTACACAATTCTTATCACCAACTTCTGTGGATAAATTGTCAGGTGATTACAAAGAAATAACACAACAGATTTCTTACAGACTTTAGTTTTTTTTTTTTTTTTTTTTAATAAATCAACATTTAGAAAAGAGGTATGAAGTTGAAGGGGTAATTGTAGCTTTTCAACACAATTAAGACTAACAGCAAGGTGTTACTAAAGAGAAATGCACAAGATTAGTCAATTCTCACAAGTTTGACCACTTTTATAAAAGCTGAACTTTTATTTAAAAAGTTGGCAGTTTATGGTTCTGCATTTTGGGAGTTTAGTGCTCAAGTGTGTGTCATCATGCTTTAAAAAAAGCCACCAGCCTATTGATGAGACTAACGAGACTATTGCTTGTTGGTCTGGGTAAAAAGACTGAACAGTTTGGCTTTTCGGAAAGGATGTTTATGAAAAAAGCCCCTCGTCTCCAGATAGAATATAGCAGCACAGCTTGCATCTGAAGAAACCACAAAGCTTCAAGGTTCCTTAAGATCGATGAGACCAGTGTAATGTTTAGACATCATGCACAGTGCCATGTTTGGCAAAATCCAAACACATGCCTCAAACGTAAAGCTACATGGTGCATGATTGGTGTGTGCTTATCTCAACATCCTTGAGATAAATATAAGACCATCTGTCCAGCAGCCTAAGCTGGCCTGAAATTAGGTCATGCATTAGGGCAATGAATTTCAAGCTAACTGATAGCTAAATACCTTAATGAGCCAAAAATTTGGGTTTTCTAATGGCCAAGACATCAGACCTTAACCCAAATGACAGAATATTTAAGCGAGCTATACAAGTACCCTCATACATTAAATAACTGAAGCCACGATAAACTCCTGCAAAAACATTTTTACTTTGTTAGTGCTGCTAAAGGTGGCATGTTATTGAATTATAGGGTGCACTTATTTTGTATGGCCACATAATAAGAGTTTTTAAAAACTATATAATTTAAACACTTAATTTGATGTTTAAGTCCTGAAATATGCCTGTACCATCAAGATAGAAAAACTCCATATTGTATAACCTAGTCATGCAGTACATTTCAGGTCATCATCTGATTTCATTTTATTGCCACAGTACATTGCCGAGCTTAGACTCGACCAACTAAAGGAACCACAGGTTATAACACTTCTTCCAGAGGCTTGTACAGTGGCCACTATGCACAATGGGTGCATCGCTTCTTGCGCTCCCCTTATCACTAGTCACTCTGGAGTAGGCTCAGTCTGAACGCATCAGCCCAAATTACCTTTATCCATTGCTCCAAACACCAATATTTATAACCCCTAGCAACCCCTTTGATGGTCTCCTTATGTAAGGTTTTCTTATGGCCACACAGCTGTGTAGTCTTAATCCTGTGAGTTCTCTTCAGACTGTGTGCATATGAAAATGCTTTTGCTTTTACTAATAAACATAGCAATGGTTTTTCTTGCTACTTGCTATTTCAGTAGCAAGCACCTGTTAATGTTTAGATTAAAAGCATGCTTGTTTCACTTGGCCTATTTAATTTAAACACTTATCAAGTTTTTGCTGTCCTGTTTAACTTTTTGTTGTTGAATAGTTTGGGTCTTATCAGTTTTATTAACTGAGCGTGTAAACATATCGCCAGTGTATTCTTCATGTATGCTGTAATTAAGGATTTTATTAAAAAAATTTGTGCTTCTGTCTTTCTTATGCAGAGTCTGTAGTTGCCACAGAAAAGTCTTCATCCCTCACCCCGTCCTCTTCCTCTGCTGCTGTGTCTGGGCTAAGTGCCACCAATCCCGCTAGCTCCGCGTCAAGTTCTACAGTTTCCCCGGTGATGCAGTCCCCTGCTACACCTACTATCCTACAAGACCCCTCCCTTTTACGCCAGCTTCTCCCAGCGCTACAGACGGCCCTGCAGTTGAACAATGCTAGTGTGGATATGTCTAAGATCAATGAAGGTAATTTTGACCTCCTGATTGGAAATGGAGACTAATAAAAATGAGACGCAGTAAAGTGATTTGGCAAAAAAAAATCTTCCACCAACCATTTGGTGCAAAAAGAGGTTTTGTTTTTGAAAGCTGCATCTAGGCACTAAATGTTCAGGTTCAATGCTTGCATTTTAAAAATTTAATTCCAAATATATTGTCCAAGATTTAAATATTAGGCTCCCTGAAGCCCTTTTCCTCCAGACAGCCAAATACTAAATTACCCATAATCCTGTGTTTTGTTTTTTCTACGGGTAAGTGATCTGCACCATAACCAAGTATCTATACTCAATCTGGTTGCTCTTATTGCCCAGCACAGAAATGCACAGAAAGGCTTTTAATTGGTGAAACACAAACACAAAATGCCCTGAATAGGCAGATCTGTGTAGGTTGTTCAATGTGAACTGATATTCAATAGTTGTTCTAGTGACTGTCAAACTTCTTTAGTTCAGATTTAGTTGCTAATGAATACTTATTTTTAATGAGGCATGTAAAAAGCCCCCATTTAAGTTTGTAGGTTTACTTTATAGGGTGTAACCGTCCATCTTGGATTCAGGCATTAAAATTGTAATCGAGTCTTTGTGGTTAAATACTATTTGCACTTAATTCTCAATAAGACTAAATGGTACGAGTGCTTGTTTTGCTTGCCTCAATGAACGCAAATGTGCTCTCAGAAGATTTCTTTTGTGTTTTATTGAGTAGATAAACAATGTCTGACTATTTTGTGAATTCCAAATAGTGTTTTGCTACTCATGTCCATCACTTGTCATCTCACAACCTCCAAAAAACTGCTCCTATTTTGTTTGGGTAGAAATTGAGAAGTAATTTGACAGGGTGCAGACAGAATGTGAACGATTGCTCTGAATGATTTTTTTTTTAATGCAATTTATTTAAAAAAAATGTAATTGGTGACAGTGTGCTCTAATTCTGCTTTGTTGTTTTGCCATGTGCAGTTCTCACAGCTGCAGTAACACAAGCTTCACTGCAGTCAATGCTCCACAAGATCCTAACTGCTGGTCCGTCTGCCTTCAATATCACAACACTTCTTTCACAGGCTGCCCAGCTCTCTAGTCAAGGTATGTCTCTCTCTCTCTTTCTCTCTCTCTCTCTCTCTCGGGCGCACACACACCATACTACACTCATACTTGGTCCCTCTGCTCAAACACAGCTTTAATCTTGCATGCTCCATGCCAAGACTGTTAAATCCTTTATCATTATTTTGTTTTATTGCAGTTCAGTGTAATAGTATTACTTAAACTGCGTTTTGTCTGGGGATGTTGTATTTTGTTCATCTGATTCAACAGAGAAGATATGTTAATGAAGTTTGGGTAATCTGGACTAAGTGCCATGTCACTGCGGTAATTTTGGACAAAAAATGCTACCACATGAGCTGTGGTAGAACTTTAATGAAGACATGAGACTGGTGTTGATTATTGCAAAATTTGTTTTAAATTGGTGGCACTTCTACTTTATTTAATGCTTATTTAGAACAAAGGGCTTTAATTGTTTAGGTGGTGCTTTAGCTGTCGAGTTTTTGAAGGTGTGCTACTAGAACAAGTTCATAAATATGGATAGGATGTAAAGGCTAGCTTTAAGTTAATTATTAATTGGTGGATTTGGTCACCTTTTGCCATTATTTGTTTTGGTCCGTTTCAAAACTCGCGTCTGACTTGGCTAACAAAATTGTTTTTAAATATTTTCAAATTATTTACAATAAAGCACAATAGCCCATCGCTATTAATGAATTATAAATTATAAACAAGCCATAAAGATAAATTGCTGCATTTTTTCAAATTTTTGGTTCTCTTCTTTTTCTTGGAGTAGCTCAGCAGTCTAGCCAGTCTCCGATGTCCCTGACGTCAGATGCTTCGTCCCCCCGGTCATATGTGTCTCCGAGGATCAGCACACCCCAGACTAACACGGCACCTTTAAAACCTCCCCTGAGTATCACGCCTGTCTCATCTCAGACCAAGGTAAACACACTATGAACTGTCTTAGTACCACCACATGCAAACCATTCTGTAATTTCAGACTGCCAGTCACACCATCATCCTCTTCACTGCCCCTTGGCCTTTCTCTTTATTATTAGGCAAATGCTCTGGGGATTAAGACCAGTTCTCTTCCTCCACCCTCGTCTCAGCAGCCCCTCCCTTCAGATAAACACCATGACAACAGCAACTCCCCACGGACACTGCAGCGACAGAGGTGTGTGTGTCCACCAGAAAGCAAGAAAAACTCATAATATATGCCATTAAATTTAACCGTCTGGCACAATTTGGACAAGAATCCAAACTCCAAGTAGAAATGGCTGTGCACTTGTTTGAGCAGTAGTGACTTTGTGTACCTGTGTGATCTTATATGCTAAATGTGAGCAGTGCTGCAGTGTTGCTTGTGCATATGTATGACCAAGCGCTTTTTCATTGAGAAAAGAAATCTGCTTGTGCTGTGCTGCCATCTTTTGGTCAGTCATGGAACTGCCATACGAAACTATGCAGGATTGTTGGCGTTCTCAAAAATAACTTGAACAGAGTCTGAAAAGTTAGACCAGTCTAAGTTTTTTACCACATTCACAAATAAATGTACATTTAAAGCTTTTTGTTCTACATTGTATTTTAATGTTACCTGCAGCAGTAGCCAGAGAAGTCCTTCTCCTGGTCCAAACCACGTTGGAAACAGTAACAGCAGCAATAATGGCAGTGGTGGCGGTCAGAGCACTGGCATGGGGAGTGGAGCAGGGCCTGCCAGTTCAGTACCAACTGGAACACCCACGTCCAGACAAGGCTGCTCCTTCACTCCTTCGCTGGCAGCACACTTTAACGAGAACCTCATCAAACACGTGCAAGGCTGGCCTGCAGAGCACGTCGAGAAACAGGTACTTTGCTGTCTTGTTTTATCTACCGCAGTTTTCTGGGTTTACTGTACTTTGTCAGGGTATGAATTTCATGTTTCAAGGCCACTGCAGTAATTGTGCTGTATGTTGTACCAATACATTTGGAATTTTAAAGTTCCAAAAGGAGCACATGGGCAGCATATCGATCACACCAAACGTAGGAATGCATTTTTATTTCAAGGTAGATCATTACAAGTAAGTAATATGATATTTAATTAAAAATTCTGAAGTTATCCTATGCCTTTTATAAGCTTGCTTTGTCGTTATGGTTATGGAAAATGAGAATTGAGAATTAATTCTTGAGCAAGTTGAGCATAGTATTTTATTAAGAATTATTAATTAATTATTTATTAATTATTTTAAGCCATAATGACTTACTTGAATGTTGTATTTGGGGAAATTTACTTTACTTGCTTATAATAAAAAGCATATGGTCTGAAGTTAAATCTGGATGCTCGGATAGCTGCTCCAAGACGGATTTTATTTGTTAAACGTATAGATAACACTCACAAATTCCAGAGCTGACTTGGGACCGATTTCACAAATAGAAATTTACTTTACATGACTTGGACCTCTGTCAACTTGACTGAAATGACTACAGTTGATTCTAGGAATAAATTACAGGAAATTGGGACAGGTGGTGAAAATAAACAAGAGAAAATACAGCATTTATTTGAAACATACAAGAGCCACGTGTAGGCTAGGCGTAAGCATGTATGACTAAGTGGCTAATAAGCGCCAAATTGACACTTTGGATTGAAATAGCACACAATGTACAATTTATAGTAAGGTAAATAAGAATTTTTTACATCTTGTGCAATTAAATATTTCATTTTGGTACAAGTAAATTCTTATTAGTATGAGATTTTTAGACCTGCAGGTCAGTAGAATTGACAGTTTTTGCACTGTTTGTGCACCGGTCGAGCTACAACTTGCATTTGGTGAAAGCACAGTGGTTTGGTGTTTTTAAATATTAAAAATGTGTATGTATATATATATATATATATGTGTGTGATATATATATATATATATATATATATATATATATATATATATATATATATATATATATATTTTTTTTTTTTTTTTTTTTTTTCCCCCTCACCTGAAAAAGCTAGAAAGCTTCCTGTGTTCAGGTGCTAAATTTACCAATTACGCTTTACACTTGTTTTGTTTATTAAATGTATAAACAGCCACCCAGGAAGCTGAACAAATTTGATCTATGCTGCATGTGCGGATGCAGTAGTCTTAGAAAGTACTGGAATTGATGAAATTGTAACAATGATTTTTAATGCATGTTTTCAGTAATGTGAAATAAGTATAGTGATCCAGTGTCCCTGCAGATTGGTATGGAGTGGTGTTTAGTGTAATGCAATGTCAGTGGCTGGTGATATCTTAATATATTATAATAATTTCAGAGCACCAAGACACCATAAGAACTGGGCACAGCTCATCATGGTTTCTGAAATTAATAGGGTGGCATTTGGTCAAGGCACAACAACAGAATGGCCCCGTTTCCGCTTTGATTCTCGCACCCTGCTGTTTGTACTATGCAGTGATTCTCTAAATTTCCTGTGTTAAACAACCTGTCTTAATATGTTTGTATGGTCCTGGGTAGTTATTTGTATCAAACTTTTTGGTGCACATTGGGACCGTAGTATAGTTTAACTTAAACCAAGGCAACCACCCCCAATAAAAGAGTAATAAAATAGTCAATATTTGGAGTGAAAACGTATTGTTTAATATTAGGAGTTTTAGACACAGATTTGTGCAGTTTTATAAGAAAACGGTTGTTAGGTTTGCTGGAGAATGAGTTCGTCTGGTATTTTTGTCACACTCGCTCCTTGCTATTTTTATGCAAATCACAGGAGCGCACATTAGATTTTTGTTTCCATCTGAAAACTGGTCTGTTTCGTACTATATTTTTTTCTTTTACAGTCATGTATATATTCTTTTGTGAATTTTTTAGTTATATATGGAAATACTGAATGATTTCGTACATAATTATGCAGACATAATAAACATGTACAACAAAATTTGTACAGCATATTATATCGTGCCTAAGACTTTAGCACAGTACTGTATGTTGCGGCATTTCATGTTCTGAAATACAATCTCCAGTATTTGCCATCTGTAACAAAAAGTGAAAATAATGTTTAAAAATCCATGAAATATCCGCTATTTAAACTAATTGTCTATTTTTTAAAAACAGGTACGTTCCTTTAGGTGCATTTATGTTTTCAGGGAATTATGTCATTCTTTAAACTGCCTAACCAAAAAATAATAAAAGTCTCTTATTCTAGGATTTCATTCGGTCACCTTTACCTTTCATTACAGCACACAATTGCCACTTCATGTCTAAAAATGAGTCCTCATGCACCCAAAACTATAATTTTACATTTTGAGCCCTGGAATATGGCCGTGCCGTTAGCTTGGATATATATGATAACCTGGTCCTCCCCCATTTGGTGTATGTGTGTATGTGTGTGTGTATGTGTGTGTGTGTATGTGTGTGTGTGTATGTGTGTATGTGTATGTGTGTGTGTGTATGTGTGTATGTGTGTATGTGTGTATGTGTGTATGTGTGTATGTGTGTATGTGTGTATGTGTGTGTATGTGTGTATGTGTGTGTATGTGTGTGTGTGTGTGTATGTGTGTGTATGTGTGTATGTGTGTGTATGTGTGTGTATGTGTGTGTATGTGTGTGTATGTGTGTGTGTGTGTGTGTGTATGTGTGTGTGTATATATATATATATATATATATATATATAATTTTTTTAAATTGATTTTATGATTTTAGATTCCCTGTGACTTTTTTTTTTTTTGACTACTACCAAGATCCATAGATTTACCTGTATTTAATATGTATTTGTTTTGTAGATCGCCTTCAAATTAAACCCTTTCTGCAAAGCATTTGTCTTTGCCAATGGTGCATGGGCTGTGCATTTGGTGTCCCTGCTTAGTCACACAAGATGCAATTCACAGTTTGAATTAAAAATATCACTACATTGTGCTGGGTCTCCCAGGCTTAGCTGTTTGTTTGTTTATTTATTTATTTGTTTGTTTATTTATTATTTATCTGCACTGGATGTTCACTTCCCTCAACTGTGATGAGGTTTCATTAGAGTCTCTAATGCTTGAGACAGATAAAAAGCCTTTGTTACTGTTTTTATATTCATATTTTTGGCAGAAATCATTTAGACTTTTGTTAATATAAAAAAATTAATACTCAAAATCATGTTTAGCGATGCTTACTTCATATAAACCCTTTTCATGGAATATGAAGTACTTAATTTTGGGTCACTAAAGACATTTTTGTTCACAAAGTCCACAAAAAAATGTTTGCACTCAAATGGTGCACTGAATTGTATAGTAAATAGTAGTGGTGTGACGAGACGCTTTTACCACGAGACTGGGGTCACGAGAACGATTTTTAAAAAAGAAATCAATGTTTAAATATATAGCAAAAATAGCCTTTTATTTAACTAAAAAACACAATGCAAAAAAAGCATGTCCATTTTGAAATCAACTTTATAAAATAAAACTTCTATTTTGATGAATGATATGCAGTAATAACATGTAAACGCTGCAAAATATTTTGCCACAAACTGAAAGGCAATTAATTGCACAATAAAATTAAATTGTGTAAATAAAAATAAATAATAAACACAAATATCCCTTTACGTGCAATTAACCATTATTAGTGTAAATTATTAGTCTTAAAACTTAGAGTGCAAAACAATGAACAAAATTTTCTTAAGCATGGAAAAAGAGCTAAAACTTGGGTAATGAGATAATGACCTATACAAAACAGCCTAAGATATGTTTTTTTTTTTTTTTTTTTTTTTTTTTAAGAATAAGGGATGGCGTACTTTGGTTCCAGTGTGTGGATGAGTCGCCGAAATCCCAGATTTTCCACCACAGAAAATGGTCTCATATCGGCTGCAATAAAAACACTGATTTCTCTTGTTATTGCCATGGCTCTTGCATTGGATGGTGGAAGTTTGGCTGCAAAGGCATTTGTGATGGTTGTTTGCCCTTTTATGCGAACTGAATTGCTTTCCGTTTTCTTCACAGGCGCAGCTTTTAGTAACAAGCTATGGTTGTTTCCTAAATGCTTTTGCATAGTGCTTGTGTTAGCAGAGGTGTACGATGTTAATATCTTAGTGTTTGCAAATTGTCTTTGTCTTGTCTGTAATTTTTTCGCCGCTCCTCAAAATGTTGCCACACCAATGATTTAAATGTCGCAGGCCATCTTTTATCCTCACTTCTCCCTCACACTCCATGCCAATAACGAAAGGATATCGTCACGTTTGTCTTTTCACGTTCTCACGTCACACTCCTAGTGAATAGAAAACTAATTCAAGCATAGCACTATTGCACTTGGTAATGCAATCTTTTCTGATTCTGTATTAGTCTGCCATCTTCTGGTCAGCAGTGAAACTTGAATAAAAATTCAATATCATCCAGTGCTCTAATAATGACGAAAGCCCCTCTCGAGAACCAAACCCAGCTAGAAGCAGACTCCTCCGAGACGAGTGTCGAGACCGCTTATTTTGTATCAGATCCACTTACGTTTAGTTCTGTTTACTGTTTATAGGATGTCTTTAAAGAAGACGGGCTTTGTTTGTTTATCTTTTGATGTACAGCATTGCTTTTTTTGGTTAAGCCACTGGTGTTTTGCATGGTATGAATGTTACAGATGAAATTTATTGATTTTTCCTTTTGTGCGTTTCTCAGGCATCACGATTACGTGAAGAAGCTCACACCATGGGCAGTATTTACATGTCTGAAAACTGTACAGAGCTAAAGAACCTGCGCTCACTAGTGCGCGTGTGTGAAATCCAGGCCACACTGCGTGAACAGAGGTAACCACTACTTTCAGATAGGATTAAATCACTCAATGTTTATTGAATCTGTCATTTATTAGTATCAGGGCCTTCAGAATGTAAAGGATGTATGTTTTAATAAAACTTCTTCTGTCAGAAAAATTTACTGCTTTAAAATGATAAATTTAAGTTTTTTTTTTTTTTTTTTGCTTACTCTCTCTTTCTCTCACACAGGATACTCTTTTTGAGACAACAGATTAAAGAACTCGAAAAGTTGAAGAATCAGAATTCCTTCATGGTTTGAGAACTTGGTTTGTTTGGTGTGGGTTTTACCTAGATGGACAGCAGTGGTATGAGGATGAGTAGGAATCCATTTTACATGCACAGAACCTGGAGAATCAGCGTGCTGCTGTTCTGCTCTGGGTCCAGTCTTACGCAAAAGGAGCGGCAGCGAACTGTTGACAAAATGGCATGGTAGAGGGATGATGGGTGGAGGTTATGGGCCAGAGGAGGTGAAGATGTTTTGGGACCTGCTCTTTACCAGGGGCCGTGTATATGTAGATTTCTTGTAGATGTTGTTTTCATGTTGTAAATACGTTTTGTAGATGAAGCCATGCCTATCAGAAAAGCTTTTGTCATCCAATTGAAAAAAAAAGAAGACCTAATCAGCACCAACTTTAGCTGAGGACATTCGTGGTCTTCGATGTCCATGTGTAGGGGGAGAAATCTGGCTACAGATTTTAAAACCTGCTTTTGAAAAAAAAAAAACAGAAACCTGCTTGTCAGGGGGGAAAAAAAAAACATTTGGTGAGCCATTGCCTTGAGCATGTGCTATACGTGCATGGGGAGGGAGGGCCGTGGACGATCCAGTCGAGGGCAACTAGTGACAATGACCACAACACACACTTGCACATCCATGTCTTCTAACTGCACACACACATCCACCTTTTAAACCCTGTCTGGTTTGTTTCTGTCTTTCTGCATATGAACAATTGTAATGTTGCTAAACGGTAATGGACTTTTTTTTTCCATTTGTTGCTTCTCTGATGGCACTGTAAAGGTTTCACTTCCCCCAGTCATTGCCTTTTGAAGGGATTATTAGATTGTCCGTTCACAATGGTTCAGTGGACTCTGCCCCAATGGCCCTAATGTGCCCTTTGTCAACACCAGTGCCTACTTGTGTTGGAGAACTGAATATGGCAAAAGAGAGATCTTTTGCGCATTGAGTGACGAGGAGAAAACACCATTCCTGCAGCTCTTTCTAGAATGCCCTGTGTACCTGCCTCCTAAACTGGCTTCTGCAGAAAGTGGTGAATTTTATACCAAGAACAACCCCCTCTTCTTTCATTGTTTTCATTAAGTTTCCAGATGTTCCGGCAAAGTTATTTCTCTCTTGCTCTTTTTTTTTTTTTTTTTTTAAGTAAGTTTATTGCAGTTTGCAATAAACCAAGAGTTCATTCCTTTGTACAGTCGCTAATTAATAATGGAGTTTAAAAAGAGTTTTATTAAAAGTTGCAGTGATTACTAGTATATCATATGTTGTATTCATAAATTATTGTTGCACATTTTCCTTTGCACCCTGATTGGACAGAGTGGAGTTAGTGCTACCGAATAGTAGAAAGCAAAGTGTTGAAGGTCACGGCTGAGGACTGGATGTTACCAACTCCTCCACATCAGCATCAGAGTAGGGTCACCTGGGGACAGAAGGTCAAATGTGAAATGTATGTATTGTAATAAACATGCTAAAAAAAAATTGGATTTGTGTTCTTTGTAATCCATTACCCCAGTAATGAACAAGAAAAAAATTATTTGCTAATATGTGATAAGTCAATATGAATGACCTGTTTTGCACTAACCTATAAAAGGGACAGCGGATGTGGACCTTACACTGTGTAATTGAAGTACTGTTCCCTTTGCCGGTCTGACGGTATAAAGTTGGACAGAAAGTTTGCTGCGATTACAATTCTACGCGTATTCAAATTTTGTCACTTATACATTCATACAAAGTAGGTGAAATGCTTGGATGAATGACCATGACACACACATATTCAAATGAATTATATGAAATAAGAATCTAATAGAGAAATTTTGTATTTAAAAAATATTAAAATATATAATAAATTTAATACATATACAAAAACTTTTTGCTGGTAAATTTACATGATATACAAGTGTAGATGTGATGAAATAGAATTTCCTATTAGCGGTCACTGTTCTTTTTATGATATTAACTGTTGCATTTATATAATGATTAATTCCTTTTGGATCCAATGCTGAGTAAGAATAATTGGGCATCATCAAAAAAAAGAAAACTAAGGCTTGTAAGTTCACTTATAAGGTTCTTTAATTATGCATTTGAAGTGGTAGTTTATGCAACTCTCGACACAGAGGGTCTGTATTACAGATGATATCATGGCTGCATCTGAGCACCTCTTTCCTGATCCACTCCCTTGCACCCCTCTCTAGTGTTAACTCACCATGAATGTGTAAACAGAGCTGCAGGCCGTTTCACACCCCTCTCAGTTTTATTCTTTCCTCCCTCCACACCCATTGTTGCCTTCCTTTGATTCTGTTTCTATTGCAGGCTAAGAAGTACTCACTAATAATAAGTAGCAATCAATACCAAATAAGATGAATGGTTGTTTTTTTTCCCCCTCATTTAGCATAATCTATTTTTAAAACTATTTATAAACCAAGGTTTGGATATTGCAAGAGCTCCCAACTTGAGTGTTTTCTTTAGCATGAGTCCAGTTATAATTCAAAACTATGACTGGAATTTTGTGCTATAGGAGTACAAATTTAATAATGAAAAAATAAATTGTATGGCATGTGCAACATTTAGGGCAAGCAGTTGATCATTTGCATACTTTAGTGGTAATCCTGTTAGTATACACCAATATGTAACAAAAAGTAGTAGTACTCAATGTTTAATCAAGGTGTAGATGTTAAATCATGTTCCTTTGTTCGTTTTTATGATACAAAAATATAACTTTGGGTTTTCCTGATCGATCTCTGTTAAAAATTAATAAAGTTCAATACCACCTGACCAAAACACATACAGGTTAAAAAAAAAAAAATTATTGTCTTTAGGTTTGATTACAGTGACCAGTGTGATAGCCTGTTCATGTGTGAAATGATTCCTCATGCTCCCAGAACCATGCTGTCACAATTTGAGTTTTGGAATATACCCGTGCAATCAGAGGAGAACAGCTCCACTGATGTGATAACCTGGTCATTCAGTACACTCAGGTTATCAGCTGACTTCATTTCATTTCCACATAAGATTGCTGAGCCTAGACCTGACCATAAAATTTCCCTTCAGAGGCGTGTACAGTGGAATTTACTTCCCTGTTGCTTTGCAGTAGGGTCAACTGAACTCATCAGGCCACATGACCTTATTCTATTGCTCCACAGACTAATCTTTATGCTCCCTTGCAAACTGAAGCCTTTTTTCTGATCAGAAAATGGTTTTCTTATAGACACACAGCCCAGTCCTGTAAGTTCTCACTACATTTCGGGTGTAAAAATGCACTTATTTTTACTATAAAATTTCTACTCTATTTGTTTTTAATACTTCACCTAGTGTGTAAGTGATCTCCATTCATGATATTTTCTGACCATATTTCTTCCACAAAGTTGACCATTCACAATCCTTCATCCTAGTGACTTTGTGGTTAGCACTATCGCCTTGCACCTTCAGAGTCTGCGTTCCATTTCTGCTTCAGGTCTGTGTGCATGGAGTTTGCATGATAAGTTTCCTCCGGGTATTCCGGTTTCCTCTCACAGACATGCAGATTAGACTAATTGGTGTTCCTAAATTGCCCATAGTGTGTGAATGAGTGGTGTGTGTATGTTTGTGCCACTTCAAGGGTGTGCCCCGCCTTATGCCCCAAGTATTCTGTATACAGTGTCGCGTAAGACGAGGAGTGTATTACCACACACGTACTGTATATACAGTATATATAGCACGAAGCTGTTGAGCCCACTTGAGTGTAGTTATAGCGTTAGACACAAGGGGGCAGCATCTACTCGTTATTCGACACGGAAAATTGCGCGAGTTTACAACTTTGAAAGAGTATGAGGAAAATCCCATCTTCTAAACTCAATATAACTATCTGAGCAATTTCCGTTGAGGTTGGAAAGCTTTCCAAGAGAAAATAAAGAAGTAAAACTGGATTTCCCCGTACGATCCAGGCAGTTTTTTTTAATGATTGTAATAATAGAATTGGGAAAATTACAGTGGAATTATAGAAACATAAAAAAAGAAAAAGGGGGATATGTGTATAATATGGCTGTGCTTTTCAAGGTAGGTCTGTGGTGTAAGTACCCCAGGTTCGTGCTGTGAACGTGTGAAAGGTGTGGGCACATAGCCTAGAGCTACTGAACACACTGGCGCCTTGCTGAAATTCCCAACAATTACCCCAACTGCTGTCCGTGCATCTGCTCCCCCCCCCCTCTCTCTCTCTCTCTCTCTGTCTCTCTGTCTCTCTCTCTCTGTCTCTCTCTCTCTCTCTGTCTCTCTCTCTCTGTCTCTCTCTCTCTCTCGGCAGACCAGTCCTTCCCCTTATGACACTGGATCGATGGCCCTCTATCTGCAGCCAAAGGGCAATCGGTGCTAATAGCGTCTCTCTGTCTGTCTCTCTGGCTTTTTACCAGCTGTTCTACCTGTAAACACGATGAGCTATCAGCACAGAGCATGATCACATCATCAGAGCAGCATGCCACGCAGTCTAATATTGACCAAAATGCCTTACAGGCTGCTTTTATTTGATTTTAAACAGATATACGGGGTTTGTTTAAAATGTTTAACTTTTAGGCTCGTCTTTATTGATATTTAGTGAGTCCATGATCCTGGGGCTATTTCAAATTGATCTAGTTTTTTTTTTAAAGTAAGTTTTCTCCACTTATTAAATTGGTGTTATCTAAGACTCATGAGATCGTGGTGTGAGAACTTTTCTGCTGGAAAGTGACCCGAACTCCCGTGATGTCATTCTTTTTTATTTTTATTTTTGAACGCCAGATGATTTTTACAGGCGTATTCTAGCCTTTGCACTTGTATATACGTGTTTGATCCGTGTATTATCAGTTTCATAACGACTTGTCTTATCTCTGGAGGCTCAGTGTTGCTAGTGAGATATTCGGTTTGCCTTTAAACACTGGCCTAGCCTCAATGATAAACATATGAACAGACTGGAGGGGCCAGGGTGAGATATCGATCGGAGCTCTCTCTCTCTGTGTGTGTGTGTGTGTGTGTTGTATAGGATCGACTCGGCCCTAATTGAGTGTCACTGTCTGTCTGCGTCGGCTCTCTGGCGCCATGGGCCTCTTTGGATTGCTAATTTATCTAACCGCTCAGCCCGAGTCTCGCGCTTTTCTCTATAGGCGACCTTCCGAGACTTCAGTAGTGACAGGAACACACGGATCACTTCAAACACTCAGCATTTTAGCTTATGCTAACCTGATTATGCATAAAATGTATTTAGACTCCTGTGGTCAAACAAAGCCATTGTTGTTCCCCTCTTCAAATCATCAGCCTGAGTTGGAAAAACAGGACAGATCCTCTGTACACCTGATTAATAAGATTAGCCAAGTGAGACCAGCCTCATACACAGACTGAGCATGAGGTTTATTCATAGATATAAATTATCCTGTCTTAAAAAAGTATAACTTATAGGAACATTAACATTGTAGCATTATATACACCTTGTTCTGTCCAAAAATAAACTATATCTTAACACTAGTGTTTAAAATCTGGGGATTTTTCCCCCCTTCTTTCTTTTTATTTTTTATTTTTTTGTTATTATAAAATGTATATATTTTTTTATTTGACAATGTGCATAATTGTTTTAAAATATATATCATGCCAAATAGTTGTTATTTCTTTTTATTATAAATATCATTGTTATTATTATTATTATTAATTTATGTGTATATAACCTTTTTCCTCTTTATTTCTTAATTGCAGCTTTAATCCTCTTCAGAAGGCGGGCTCATTGTATGACCGCCGTGTGAACCAATGCGAACGCCAATCGCACTCGGCATGCAAATAAGCCCACCGTTTTAGCCAATCAGTGAGCAGAGAGGGCGTGACCAGGCGCGCTCTCCAGCCCCGCGTGCTGATAACTCGGCGTGTGAGTGAGCGACTCCAGTCGGCCGTGTAGGTCGTGTGTCTTGTTCAGAAGCTCCTTCAGCTGGATTACACACCACCGCATATTGATTTTATTGGTGTTTCGGATGATTTCTCTTTCCGTTGTGTATGTGTAAGGTAACGCACAGGGACTGCTTCTCTACCCTAGCTTGGTGTGTTTCGTGGTGCGGACTCGTCACATTTCACGACACAGAAGACTTTGGGTTGGCTCATGATGTAAAGAAAGGAATTGAGGGAATGCGCTTATTTATCTCTGTGACAAACTGCTTGTAAGCACGTCTTGTCTTTACATGTAAGCAAGTGTTTAACACCACGGGCAGATCGGAGGTCGTCTCTGTGGCTGACTTGAAGGACTAGGACCTGGTCGTAAATGGATCGCCATTGCAGTTTTGTTTCACTTTGGCTTCAGCTGGAACTCTTCGCCATGGCCGTGCTCCTGACTAAAGGTACGCCAAAGTGTCCAATCCTTCTTTTTTTATTGCATCTAATGAATCAGCACAGCAGGACAGGGCCCAGACATGGTGATACTTCACACACCTTCCTCACTAAAACATTCAGTCTAACTCAGCCCTGATATAGAGCTCGCATTTTGGCAATACACTGCATTGTAGTTATCCACAGGGTATCAAAACTTTAAGCAAAGTGGGGACTATAAGGCAGATTGAACTGTAACTTTGCTCTTTATGAGCCAATGCATTATATCTTCTGGTTTTACATACAACTAATATATCAACTGTAGTCACAAGTACTAAGAAGGTGATATCAGGAAAGGGTTACCTGTGATGTTTTGCAGCCCTTCATAAGCCACTGCATCACACAAAAAAGATTTATATGGGATTTAAACTATCAAGATTCTCCTGTCTGTAAGAAGTCATTCATAGTGCAAATAGAAACATTGTTGCAAAACTTAAAAGATTTCCTTACAGACCATAATTTCAGTGATTCTATTTAAATTGAATCATATATTGTTTTTATCTACTGGTCAGTTTTTAGTTCCTTATCCTCTAGAATCCTGCGCCTTAAAGTCTAGCACGCATCATGTATTCGCATTCTTTCTGGTGCTGTATGTGTTGTGTTGTCAGCAGTTTACACTAACACGAGTGATGACCCGTAACTCGAGTCGTGCAGGTCCACAGACACCCACACACAACCTGTGTTTATTTGTTTTTAGGTCTCGGTGTGTGCTTTGGTGTTCGGTTCCAGGTAGACACACTGGCAATTAGTTTTCTCAAAATCTAAAAGTTTGGTGTAAGCATCAAGGAAACCGTATTTGTCCACTAAGACACAGCGTCCACAAAGTCCCCCGCACCGTGATAATTACATACATATAAATATAGGTTTGAGCAGGTTTAAGTTTTTTTTATTTACTTTAACAATTTTCTTAAGATTATGTTTGGAATAGACCTTATATGTAACCATACAGATTACAGGAATTCCTCACAGCTTTTTTTTTTTTTTTTTTTTAAATTAGTTTTCACTTGGGGTTCAATTAAACTGTGTGCCAGCCATGCCAGGTATTATACATGACTAAACCACGTTCTTACACTATGGGCAAAAAAAGGACAATCTGAAAACTGAGACATTGAACAATATTGGACGCTGGTGTGAATTTTCACAGCAGTTTTAACCCATCGCTTTTAAACGGTTTCTAGAAAGTAATTTAAATTTCTCATAGCAAGAACATAATATTAATACACTAATTCTTTTAAAATGAAACTGAGACTTTTAAGGGCACAGTACATGTTATTTTTAAGCGTGCATTTGTTAGTACCAATTTACTTGGGCAAACAGTTTTGACCTATCTATAATAGTCGTAATTAAAGTAAAATTATGTGGCTGTTTCAAATGAACCGTGCTTATTTGTGTAAATTTTGTTTTGCAGGAGAGATCAGGTGCTACTGTGATGCTCCGCAGTGTGTGGCCACTGGATACATGTGCAAATCGGAGCTCAATGCCTGTTTTACCAAGGCTCTGGACCCATTTAACACAAACTCCCCTTTAACACACGGATGTCTGGATCCGCTATTAAACACGGTGGATGTGTGCGCTCAAAAGAATTCAGATGTTTCAAATGGAGGCCCGTCTCCTATTGAGTGCTGTCATGATGATATGTGCAACTACAGGGGTTTACCCAGTATTGTATACACACGAAGCGACCCTACAGGTAAGCCTCAAACATTATAATATAAAAAACAGAAATCTAAGATGTTACGTATGTTCAATACTGATAATATATGATAACATATATGTTCAGTTCTAATTTATGTAATCTTTGAGGGTAAGGTCTTAAACACCTTGGACTAAAAAGGCTTATTTTCTCAGATATTTAACAGGTTGCATGATTGATTTAGTAGAGATTATGATCGATGTGGTAGAGATGACACCTTATGTAATGCCTCACTGTGTAGGAATGTGCTTTTGTGAGAACGTGTGTTAAAACCTCAGATACAAGCAGGAGACATTTCCATGAAACAACAACTAATGAAAGATATTGTCTTTTGACTTTCATAGATCGTTATAATTCAGATGGCTCAAACCAGAATTTGATCACACGAGTTCAAGAGCTAGCCTCAGCGAAGGAGGTGTGGTTCCGGGCAGCAGTGATTGCAGTGCCCATCGCCGGAGGCCTGATTCTGGTGCTGCTTATTATGTTAGCACTCCGAATGCTACGCAGTGAGAACAAACGGCTCCGGGTCCAGAGGCAGCAGATGCTTTCGCGTTTACACTACAGCTTCCATGGACACAACCATGCCAAGAAAGGCCACATGGCAAAGCTGGACCTGGAGTGCATGGTGCCTGTGACTGGCCATGAGAACTGCTGTGCAGGCTGCGATAAACTCCGACAGGCTGAACTGAGCGCACAAGGGGGCGAACGCTTCCTCTCCCTTGTGCACTGGGGCATGTACACGGGCCACGGCAAACTAGAGTTTGTATGACTAGTGATTCTTTCACTGTGCCTCTGTGCCGGGACTGAACTCGCTCGCTGATCTCTGGGCATCAGAGTGAGGATGTTCTCAATGCTTGAACTGTGTAGCATTTTGTTGCTGTACTATTATTATTATTATTATTATTATTATTATAATGATAATTATTATTTTCAATTTGCATTGTAATTTTATTGTTTTTCTTTTCTATTGGAGAGAGAAATGAAAAGGCTACAGATGTTTGCCTTTTTTACTGATGTTTTTGTTTTTGTTGTTTTTTTTTTTCCTTGATGGAGCACTTTACTTGAATTAGAGCTTGAGAGGGCGGAGTTGTTGAAATAAGCCTTTCAGGCCCTGTCCTGTGGATCCTTGACTGACACTGAAGACTGAAGGATTCATCTTATTTGCACATTTGTATAAAATCGAGATGAAAATATGTTTTTGCATTCTGAAAAAAAAAAAAAAAAAAAAAAGATCACTGACACCAGGGTACAAATATGACCTTTTTTTTCAGTCAAGTTCTATAAATAAAGGACTCACTGTTGACTGTAAATGTTTAAACATGGCTGGCTATGATTTTTATTATATTTTTTTACAAGGCAACATTTATTAATGTGTGCTTTATGGATGCTTGTTTCTTCTGAAGTTTAGTGGTAGCAGATGCGGGGAAGTTAACACAGGGGCCTTGTTTAGTAAGTAGAGCCTTCCACTGCACTGCATCAATTCTGAAGCCGCTTCAGTGGGGACACATTACTTTTCTCTCGCACTCGCACTCTAGGGATTAATCCTGCAGGCAGAATGAGTATTTATTTAGCATGTGAGGGAATGTCAGGAAGCTGTAAGCTACGAGCCCCCAACTTGCACTCGGTAGGCACAGTAACACTCCTGTACTCGTTTAGCCTGGAGATTTCACACGGCTACGAACCTGCTCCGAGAACTTTGACATTTTCGGAGTAAGTCAATATAGTGGTGTGCCGGTAACTGTACTCACACGCTGATCTGCAAACCGCAGGGCTCAGCTTGACCGAAGGCTCACATTCCACTGTGAATTAGTTTGCTATGGAGATAGTAAAGTCTTCGGTGTAGTAAAGATCTTGGCATATTCTTAGGCAGTGGAAGTGAAGACATTAGGGGGTAAAAATTATATCTTTTCAGTTTAATCATAAATGTGATAAAGTACTGGATGCCACAGATGTGTAGTGTATAATGGCTTATGACGTGTTACAGAAAATTATACAATTCTTTTAATGTTCATCTCAAATAAGGTAACATTTATGTTGCCATGTTATGGCTGTTGATATTTAAATTGAGCATGAAAATCTGTATGTAGGAATTCACATGGGTTCTGGAGAAGTCCTGGTCGCGTAATGCCCCGAAGAAGTGAATAGTGGTTTATGCAGCACTTATGTTTTTAAAAAGCCCACAATTTAAAAACTAATGGGTGTAAAAAAAAATCTGAAATTTAAAGTTTAAATCCATAGAGATTTGTGTATTAACATAAAAACCATGAATTAATAAAGATGTTAGGTGACAAAGTGAGAAATCTTTGATAAAATCCACGTTAAGGGTGATTCACAGGTCTAAAAATTCAGGGCTGAAGAGTTAGTATATTCAGTTGTATATTTCTATCTTCAAAATGCTAGTCCTTTTTGTATTCATGTGTTTTAAAAATAGTGGTGTAGTAATTGTTCCATAGCTTTTTAACATTATAAATGTACAATTTTAAAACCTAGCAAATCCCTTCTGCCATCCATTCAAAGGTAAGAAAAAAAAAATCAACTGATCGTTTCTTCAGTTTCATTCATGGCGCCATAGGTGAGTTATTTGCATAATTTGCATTATTCCATAGATTGTTGTTGTTGGCTGCAACAAGCAGGGTTATTGAAATCTTATCTAAAACACACCTTTAAACTCAACTGCTTTGGGCTGTCGGCGATAGTAATCTAATCCCTGCATGTTCCACATTTTACCCACATCCTGGAAGAATTTGTATGCTGATTTACCTGACTAAAATGAATTTCACTCCCCGCTATGGTTTAACCTGCCCGGCCTCCTTAGTTTTTAAGTTGATCTTTCCGTGTGTCAGGAACCCCAAGTAGATGCCATTAGCAAGCCGTCCACTTAGCAGCTGCTAGCGTTAGCGAGGATAGCTTCCCTCAGGACTATTAGTGCTCACCTAATGATAACAAAAGCCTGAGAGTTTAGACAAGCTAATGCTCCAATTGTGTTCCACCCAGTCTCAGCTATCCTCTGTTGTAACTGCTAATGTGTGTTTTAAAAAAAAACACAAAATACAAAGCTTTTGAGTGATTTCACTTATGCATCTTAATAATAAATTAATTTAAACGTTATTCCTGGTATCACTATTCTTTTACACTTGAAAACGTAAAAGTGTGTGATTTCATAATTAGTCTTGATAAAAAAATATACTGTATATATATTTCATATAAAATTTGTCAGTGAATAAATCTAAGATGAAAAATGGATAAGTAGTTTATATGTTTTTAGAAAATAAATGCATGAATATTGCTTTAAGCTGATAACACAGTATACTGAAAATATATGATCCAAAATATATGATCCCAGTCCATTGCTTTTATGGGATAATTGTGCTGAAAGGTGGCATGTTAAGACATGGAAGGTGATTAAGTCTGTCTCTGCCAATCACCACCTTGGGGTAAATGTTGTGCTTGTGAAATTTTGAAAAGTCTTAAGCGCAACCAGTGTGCACATTGCTTTAATAGTTTACTTTAATTGAAATGATGGTATGTGCCTTTACATGCTCATTCGGGTAACATCCCCTATATTGTTTTGAAACACATAAAGCTTTGAGAACTTCAATAACTTAATTAGGTACAAAGTTGGTCTCTCCGTAGATGATCTGCTTGGAGTGTGTGTATGTGTGTCAACAGACAGCAGCATGTGTAATATTTGCATTGCTCATTTACCATGCCACTGGCCCACCAGACTGCCTGCATTGAGATGTAAATTTGACGGAGGCACCGACTGAGAATGCTACAGAAGCTCAATTTGTTTTGATGTGACTTCAAACTGCTCTCGTTGTCATTCAGCCATTAGTTTTATTGACCACTGAACTGGTGTGTCTTTGCTTCTCACTTGTTTTTTTCTTTGGTCTGTCTTGACTTTGGATAAATACAGACAGTTCATAAAAATAGTGTTTTATTTCCAGGAATTAACACTTTGCACCTACAAGGGCTGTACCGAAAGAAATGCAAAATGCACAAATTTTTATTTATTTATGTTTTAAATCAACAGAGGTTGTTTAAATTGAACATCATTGAACCCAACTCCCAAATCCCTTTTAAATCTCCTTTGTCACAGTCGATAGTCATGGTTTGATTTGAATTGCTGGTTTCCCCCTCTTTAAACTTTTTCATGCATCTGTGCATGTTGCTCTTACAGTGGGAAAAAATGTAATTACTTTCATACACATGCTTTAAACTTTCTATTTACCCCTCATTTAGTTTTTCAAAGTATTTTTTTTACAAATTTGCCAAAATTTCCTCTTCTCTCATCCAGCAGTAACTACTTGGTAATATCAATTGGCTCAAGCATCTAGCATCAAGCATCATTTGCTTTTTTTTTGCAATAAATCATGTTTATCAGTGTGGAATTATTTTTTTTAATTGTGCTGGTCATGACCTTCTAAAGCCACACAGTGTAGTTGGGGTTGTAGCTATCAGTATGTGTTTGAATACGAATTAGCCACCGGATTGCAGTGTGGAGCTTGAGGATGAGCAGGCCTGGCTTTACCTCAGTCTAAGCAAAAACTTCAGGTTAATCATTATCTCCCCAGAAAAAAGAACACATGTTCAGGTAAGTTTAGCCAATTTTCCAACATTAACTGGCTGTATATGGCCAAATTAGCCTGTATGCTTTTAGATGAATGTTGATTCCAGTTTGTTTTAAGACAAATGTGCAAAAATGTTTAGTTTTTTATGCCAGTATTGCTTTTTCTAAATTTCACCACATTTCCCATGCACACTTCTAAATAAGTAAGGCTTAATTTCATTCATATAGAAAATTATCATGAACATTTGCCTACAATTTTCAAGCAAGCACTGATGCAACCCTAAAACCATATTTATAGCCATTTTAAAGTCTAGACACATTTTGCTGTCCTATATATATATATATATATATATATATATATATATATATATATACATATTTATAGTTGGCTTCAAATTGAACAACAGTAGATCAAATGGAACCAGACTTAAGACCGCTCGAAATTATCGTCCGAAGTCAGTAGTCTATATATCCATGTGAAGATATCATTCTAATTTTAATTTGAGAAAATCATAACAAACGTCGTTCCTGTCTCCGATGATTATTTATTAGTTTTGTTAATGAAATAAACCCGGGCACTCCTAACAACAAACACAATCCATCATTCCACAACAGATATTTATGTGTAATGCCCAGAGTAAAACATTGGACGACCTCGCCTTGGAAACTCAAGTGATGGCCTTCTGACAAGTGTCCATTTAATGGCTTGAATATGTAAATATTTGCTTGAGAGGCAGGCACAAGAAGAGTTTCATGCTTTGAAGGCAGCAAAACACCAACCGGAAACACGTCCTCATGATACTCTACTCTCCAAACATTTAACTTAATGTCAGGCTAACATTTAGATATAAATCTGCTCCAAGAGAGAAATTATAATGCTCAAAATGTTTGAAAGACTGGCTATAGCCCTTAAACCCTGAATGTCAACCTCTTTGCATTGGTATTTAATTTTTTGCTTAGTTTGGTGATGTTTTCCTAAACTGCTGAGTGCTCTGAAGTGGGGAAGACAAGGTCAGCCTGAACATGGATGTGGCCAGCTCCTTCTGGAATGGCGGGATTTCTGTACTAACATTACTCAGAAGTCCTGCCTAAATCATATACTCAGCGCCTATGACTTTAACCCGCAGCAAACCGTAGTCATTCTGTCTTAACAATAGGTTGATATAAAAAAAAAAAGATCCAGCGTACTCTGGCTGTAAGCTGTAGTCTCGAAGTGCCTACAACACTTAAAAGTCTTCTCCATATAGTTGACATCATGATCCTTCCCTGAGGAACCAGTCCATAGATGGCAGAACAATGTTGGGCTCTTAAGAGTAAGGCTTCAGCCACTGACCCCTAGTTGCTAAAACCCACTCGACTCTGCAGCTCTAATGGACACAGGTTTATCTAAACCACCAAACATGGCCAGGCCTGACCAGGAGCCTCTGGCACTTGTGATTGAGTGTGACTGATCTGTTCAAGTGTGTACGGAAGTGTAGATACGAGAGTAAGAGTAACAATGAGGGCCAAAATGTCTGTCTAGTTTCTGTTGTAAGCTACTGGAGAGATGGATCAATAAACATGCATGTTAAGGAAGGTATTTACTCCTGGGTCGAAGCCAAATGACCTTTACGTGCCTAAATAAATCAATCGAGTTGACCTTGACTTTTTTTTTTCCCACCAACATTAACTGGAACCTATATAACCGTGTAAACACTTGGAGATAACATTATTAATGAATATGTAACATATTCCTAGATGTCGATGTGAACTTTAGCAGGAATTTACTGCTGCCCCTGCCAATAAGCCTTTTATCCTGAAATGGCAGTCTTACGTTTTTTTTTTTTTCCAGCTGTAATGACATTTTTGGTGGACTTTAGCTGAAAGTTGAACTTTAATCTGGTCACCATTGACAAGTAAATCCCCAGTAGTGGAACCAAAATAGCCTGAGCACACTAATGTATCAGACGTCTACCCAGATTTGGAGCCAAGGTTTGCATGCTTGTTAATCTCATTTAAAATGAGAACAAATTTCCAGTGTCATGAAAGTTAACACAACATAGTCTGTTTCCCTTTAAAAATGTTTACGTTAAGAGGAAGAACAAACCAAACAAAAGCAGAAGAGAGACAGAGGGAAACTGCTGGAGAACTATAAAAGGTTGCGTGCATACTGCTTGAGACTAATACTGGATTTCACAGGAGCAGATTTGGCTCCTAGCCTGAGAAGCTTCTTATCTCTTTTTTTTCTTTGCTCCTTTTTAAATTGTGACACACACCCTCGCTTGGCAGCCGTAGCCTCGGGCCTCCTGCTGTGATATAATGTATGTGTATTGTGAGCGCAGAGCCCCTGGATTACAGTACTGAAAGGAGAGAGGCCTGTGTTTCTCCCCACTAGCCAGCTTCTAAAAATTATCACCTCCACTTCTGCATGGTCTAGCTTACTTAAACAACCTATGCGGATCTGGGATCAGTTTGTAACATAACTTTGTATAGTTATTCTGTGGTTTAGCTTTGTTTAGGGTGGTAATGGTGTGATTTCGGAGCGCTAGGCGGAAATTTCATTCTTCAAAATGCTATAAGGAGGCACGGGAAGGGTCTCATAAGACCAGCTGAACAATGCTTTAGTTAAACAAAAAAACACATTTTTATCCTCTTGTGTTAAAAAGTAGCAGTCTGTCTTATATCTACAGTATGTGTTGAAATTTAAAAGACAATCATCAAACAAAACCAGCAACGTAAAATACATAGCAACTGTCAGGTGCTTTCAGTAGTGCCCGGGTAAAACACGCCTTAAGCGGTTTACTTTATGCCTCGTAGTCTGTATCTTATCATGTTTCTATCTGCTGGGACCGAGGCTGTGTACTGCAGGTTGTAAACCCAAAGCTCTTTTCGGGAGGGTTTGTGATTGCTGATGAATGCCAAAGGCCACACCTCTCACAGTAATTATGTTCAGGGTGGAGTAGAGCCTCAGTACAATGGGGTTGCCTGCAGTGGCCACAAAACTAAAAAAAGGGTTTTCAAATCATCATCATGGGAGAGCCACTGAAGTCATTCTCTCTAACTACTTTCTGTACTTTTGTGTCAGTTTCTGCATGATCGGGCTGGTTCGTACACAAAACTGTCTCTCATTTATTCATTTCAGTGTGTTTTCATAGAATCGTTAAAAAGCACATGAGCTGCTCAGCAGTACAGTAATAACTTCCACAAGGGTAGGCTAAGCTGGTACTTTTAAATCCGACATTAGGTTTGTGGAAAATCACACTAATTGAAATGTTACTTCACACGCAAGAGGATCTTCCCACCAATAAAATCAAATGTTGTTATAAAACCGTCTGATGAAGTGAATTTATCTGTTTCTTCCCTGCAAAGCTTGGCACTGACACCACATGCCGTGTATAATTTGCTGTCGGCAGAGCGAATAATACTAATGACAGTTGCTCTTTGCGGTTCCAAACCATGTGACTAAATGCACAGTAATTAATCTCCTCGGATGGTTCATGGTGCTTCCCTGGCAAACGGTTAAGCACAATGATTGTTTGGAGCCAGTGTCAGCTTTAAGAGGACAGCAGCAGATGCACTGGGATAGAGAATGAGTAATTGAGACAAGTGTTACAGGACAGAAGCACAATGTAGGCTAGAAGACACATGAGTTATTCTGATCCAGTTTAATTAAAAAGAAGAAAGACTTTATATGTCAGTGTAAGGATTTTAAACCATATTTTATTCATATAACAATGTGGAAATAATTATACCTAATGTGTGTAACCAAGCAAATCCAATGCAAATTAGTGTTATTAGTTGAAAAATGTATAATAGCTGTCAGAAATATTCTCAGAATCAGATAATACAAATGAAATTATAATGATTGATGTTTAATAATAGGCGTATAGTGGCAAAGCTCTTTTAGTTTTTCAACATATTACAAGTCCTAATTAACCTGTTAACCCCTCATAGCCCTTTAAACCCTAGTTTACCAAATACCTATTTTACCAATTTGACCAAAGTTAGCAAATAACTAAATAGTAGAACAATGAATAAGCACCTGAGCTGATGTGTTAAAACAAGCAAAAATTTAAAAAGTTGATTTCTTTAATAAAATGACAAGTTTAGGCAGAATAGTTTAAAATAAGAGAACTTCTGCAACTTTTCCTACACTCTGAATTGTGCAAATTGTGAAATTGCATGTAGGTGACTATGTTGGAAGCATCTTAATGCTTTAGCTACTTTATTGTGTACCATAGGGTTGAACGAATATAAAAGGTTGACTGATTTATATGTTATAAAAAATGATGTTATACTCTCCAAACTCCCTCAAAATATGGTGAAAACAAACAGAACCAGCAAAAGTAAGGAGGGATAGGTTAAGCGTATATGGGAGAGAATGATGTAGAGGAAGTTAGAGCGACTATAGAAAGTGAAGCTGTTTACTGCAAGGTCAAGATCTCGGTGAAATGTTTATGAGTTCTCTCAGAGCAAGCTTTGCTGTTAAACCTACAGCCTATACCTCACACATCCACCGCACACACACACCTCTAAGACTAAAGACCGCTGAGCAGGTCATATGTCTCACTTTGGCTATCCTCAAGCAAATTTGTCAGTATTAAGAATGAAGGGAACATGAAGATTATCTACTCAAATATAAAACAGACATGCTCAGCTTAAAAATTCAAACAGTGAATGAGATTTGTGAAACTTTGTGCATATACTACATTCTAAAATATTTTGCGATTCACAATGTCCAAGTTGTTTTCCGAGGTTATTTGGTAATAGCAATCAAAAACCATTTCCATGTTTACACATAAAGACTAAAAGTTTTAGAATAATCACTTCTGCTTCACATACAGTATATATTAATTTTGCACCTACCATTCCAATACAATTTCATATTTACAGCCGAATTAAAAACAGTATATCCGCCAACGCATCATGATCATTTATGACAGTATTTTTAGTCGCACAAAACCTCCAAAACCAAAAACCTCCTGTTTAGGTTTGCTTCAAATAAAGAGTTGCCCATTTCTCTAATAACGTTAAAATGTCAAGAAATAATCTGTTTTATTGAAGAAAAGGGAAAAACACATAGCACTTCTAAGAATAAAAAGGAATGGAAAGCAAAATAAATGTCATTGCAATATATGGAATATCATGGAAAAAGGTAATTTATTTATTTTAAATTGAATTCATAAAGTAAAACATACATATACTAGATTCATTACATATCAATAAAAAAGTTGTGCAATACAGAAATGTCCAATTTCTAAAAAGTTTTTTGATTTATGCACTTGGTACTTGGTCAGGGCTTCTTTTTGCGTTATTGAAGATCATTTTGCGTTGATAGCAGCCATTAGCTTGTCTGTATTGTTGGCTCAGGTGTTGTCCTCTTGACGCTAGCCCATAGATTGTTTATGAGGTTCAGGTCAGGCTAGCTAGCTGGCCAATCAAGCACCGTAATATCATGTTCAGCAAACCAGGTTGTAGTAGTTTGGGCACTCTGCTTGAAGTCCTGCATAAAAAGGAAATTTTCATCTCTATAATGCTTGTCAGCAGAAGTGCTTTAAAATCTCCTGGTAGGGGAATGAAATGACTTTGGACTTAATAAAAACACAGTGGACAAACACCAGCAGATAAAAGGGCACCCTAATTCAGACAATTCATAGAGTGTGGAAGCTTCACCCAGGACTTCAAGCAATCTGGACTTTGCTTCTCCACTACCTCCAGACTATGGGACCTCTGGATGCACTCCAGCCTGACTCCCTTCCTTGCGAAGCTCTTTCAGGGTTTTGAATTGGCTTTGCTCGACAATCTTCTTAGGGCTACGACCATTCCCGTCAAAGAATTTGTGCTTTTTTGTGTAATTATGGCATTTCTGTATATTTAACCATAAGAGGTTGGTGAAGAAATGAAGATACAGTATGTAATTCATAGCGGGAACTTGTCTTGTTGATGTCCCACAAGCTAATAAAAAGTATGATGTACTAATCCTAATGACTGAAAAAATACAGTTATTAGTAAATTGCTGTGATATAAAAGGAAAACATCACTTCAGATGAGCTTCACATGAGCTGTTATAGCAAAATGATCACCTGGGAAGTTGTACACATCACACCATTCCATCAAACAACAGCATTTCCTTCCTTCTCACATAATTCACAGGTCACAAAGAGTAACTTTAATTAGACTGAAATGTGGTATACATTATAGTTTGTAGTTTAAGTCTGTTGTGTTCCTGACAAAGACATTCAAGAAAGATGACAAAGGTCTATATGATCTTACTATCAACGACCACGGGTATTATTTGCTCATGTTGTACTGTGTTGGACACACACACCACACACACAGACTTCCTATCTAACCAACAAAATCTCAGTTTTCGGCTCTGGCAAGTATACCGATATGTGATCATTATAAACAATGCCATATTTTTGTTCTAATGGAAAATACAATGGGTTTCCCCAAATTAAACAAATCTGTGTGTATGTGTTTGTCTTCCCTTTTGGCACTTTCCATCTTTGCCCTTATTTGTATCTTGGCTGGTGATGTCAGATCTTTGTAAAGAGCGTAAACAATAAACTATTTTTTTCCCCTGAAGTCTGAAACAGCCTCAAATTTCCTACAGCAGAAGAAATCATGCGCTTGTACACACTCCCCCTGTCAATGTAAAAAGTACAGGCAGGACACACTAGAAGAAACAGAACACAAACATAAACAGTGTTGTTGATGATAATTCAATTGACAGGCAATCCTCAACTTCCGTCTCGTGTTCCTTCCTGTTAGATTGAGGTAACTCGGAAGTTCAGGGTGATAATACTGATTCAAAACAGGCAACAACAGCTTTTCATATAAACCTTCGTCTTTCTCCTTGATTGACACACACGCTATTGTACACCCACCAGCCCCGCCTTGGGCTGTGATTTCTAAATTACACTAACACAAAGGCTGTCATTCCTCAAGTACTTGGTGCTTCCTTTCTATTCTGTTAAAAAACAAGACGTTTAAAATGTACCACAAGTGGCATTTCAATGAGTTCATATTGTTTAATAAAAGTACAACAAGCAGCAAACATCTAAAAAACTTGTAATTGTGTGTATCTGTAGGTGGGTATGCGTGAGTACAGTATTCATGCATGTTTGTGTATATATGTGTGTATGATGTGTGTGTGTGTGTGTTTGTGTGAATGTGAGGGAAAGGGAAGTCGTTGGCAGGAGTCAGAGCTCATTATGCTATCAGGTTACTGGTGGGGGAGGCTGCATGAGAAACAAACTTTTCTCTTTCTCCGTCCCCACGTCTGCTTGTTGACTCCCCGTCTCTCCCCGTGCTTCTCACACTTCCTTTTGTCTCCTGCTGTTCCTCTCGCCATTCATCTTGCAAACTTCCTTCTGTAATCTTTCCTCTTGTACAGTTTTTAACATCATCCTTTTAATGAAAGTGGTAACTTATGATGATCGTAATGAATGTCAACTTTGTTAACGACACATGTTTGTGTTAATCTAGATCGTTGAACCAATTTTACAGTTTTACTGTTTATATTCGAGGCATCTAGAGTAACATAATCCATAAGTTTGCTACGGCTAAGTGAATGCATTTAGGCAGCAGACATGTACATCGTACCGAATGGCATGTTTCATTCCCCAAGCCATGAACCTGGGAAGTGGTTTCAGCTTAAGGCTGCACTATTACACCGATGTAAGTGCTGAGCAGTAGGGAGCTGGCGTCATTTATTTTGAGTGACAGTTAAAATTAGCTCCCTTTTGACTCCAAAAGTCCCCCCCCTTCCCCCCCTCAAAGAAACCAAACTTTAATAAGCGAGGCTGAGCGCCTCCTAATCGCCCACCTCGCCCTCCACACTCAGCAGCAACATGGGGCGATGGTTTCATCCAGACTCACAGAGTCTACACGCTGGTGAGATGAGGTGGAGGAAAAGTATAACTGCTTTCTTAGCACAACCACAGCCCTTAACCAGGCAGACAGACCACACAGCATGAATGTTTTATAGTGTGCGAGGCATACCCTGCTATTTTTATTCTCTCTATCATGGGTTTCTATTGAGCCTTTGTCTTAAATGCCTCATATAGAAGATTTTCTATTTTCATTTTTCTGCATTTGTGCTGCGTCACTTCTTTATATACTTGTATGTGTTTTACATATCAGTCACTCTTAAGAACCCAGACTAAACATTTTTAATTTGAAAAAAAAAAAACTTTATTTTTTTTCTAAAAATGTAATATATATTTTTCAACGGTGAGGTGTGGGTTATCTAACACTGTTTTGGAATAATCTCCCAGTTGTAACATTTTTGTACTAATGACAACCTTTTCAGTGCATTAAAAGAATGTATTTAAATTATATTTGATTTTCTTGAAAACATTGGTTTTGTCTAATGACTAAGTGTTTTTTAAACTGTTATATAATTATTTCAAAATGGAATACAACACTTTTAATAGCACTTAATTAAGATAAAAAACCTGGGTTCCTCTAGTTATTACGGAACGAAAAATCCGTCCTTGATTTTTTAAAAACAGTGAAGTAATAATTGTATTAATGAAATCTTCCTCCTTGTTAAGAAATTTAATATTTCATTAGAAATACACTTAATTTACTTAAAAAATAAATACATAAAATACCAAAAATTCCTACCTGACGGTGTTGACATTCATATATAAAACAGAAATTCTATTTTTATAAAACTATTTGACTAATGTTAGCAGTCTGTAACTTTGCTAATGGTTTTTTCATGCTGAATCTTATTGTTTTGTTAATGTTAACTAACAAACAATGATAGTTATTGGAACCTTGTTGTAAAGCGTTAACACGTTTACACGTAACTGTCAAGAGATAAAATATAATTAATTATTCCTAAGCAGAAGGATTGTGATCGTGATCGTGAGTCTGGTGCAGGATATATACGGACAATCTGAGGTTAGGTAAGGATAGAACTGGAAGAACTCTATATGAGTTTTGTTTCCAAAATTGTATTTCAGTACATCTTAATCCTGTTAAATCATTATCCAAATGATGTTACCAACATCAAAGAGAAAGACTGACAAACTTCAATTGCAGGGAATTGAATGCCATGCTCCATTTAAAGAGAGAACACAAGTCAAGCAGCTACAAGCAATGATTGTGTAATTACTTGCTCAGAGCCATAATAACGGCCCACCCTGGACCAACCCCTTAACAAAGTTTTTAAACTTTCTGTGATTGAAGTAGTTCATTAATAAACAGCTACATATACTGTAGGTTACATTCAACTTTCAGTATCCAGAGCGCAAACCGTTCCAACATTCCAACTGTGACCCACATTGGACTGAATAGGCCATGCATTTTTATTTGTCAGATGTGATATTCTTACAATTTTTAGTTGATCATGTCTTACTCACATAATCATATGTCAAACATATGATCATGCATACACTTTATGTAATTGTTCCATAAAGGATGCTGATGGAACGCCCTGGGTGCCCCAGTATAAGGCACACATAATTATTACATAAGCTGGCATTCTCAGGTAGTTATCTAGGAGCCCCACAATAACACACATAGCCAGTGATAACAGATTATTATGCTAATTATTAGTATACTAGTTATGCTGAATCCTGATTAGGGAAATGAGGTTGCTGCTGAGGCTGCTACATAAACAACCTGGAACAATCTGGAAGGTGAATCATGTCAACTGGACGTCTTTCTTCTTAGGTAGAAATGTTTCATCCAAATAGCTTCTTCAGTCTGAAGCAGGTTGGTAAGTTCCTCACAAACAAACAATCAAAATATGAATCGTATCTTTAGATACTTTGCAGTCTGTCACAGTAAAGCATTTGGCAAAGGTCAGGAATAATTAAGCAAATATGTACAAAACAGAGGACAGACTAAACAGACTTGCATTCATTTTTTGGTACTCTCAAACCATTCCATAAAGGTTTCTCCGGTACAAAGTGTTTCAATGGGGTTAAGGTCAGGACTCTGTGGCTAAAGGATCTTAGTGATTTTCTGGTAATACCATCTTAATGAGACGGCATGGTGGTATTGTGCTTAGCACTGACACCTTGCACCTCCAGGGTCTGGATTTGATTCCCGGCCAGGGTTGATTTCCGTCTCTGTGTGCATGGAGTTTGCATGTTCTCCTCGTGCTTGTGAGTTTGTAAAACTGGTGTTATAACCATGGTGCACCAAGTTGCACTTAAAAAGTAACTGTTACATAAGTAACTGCAAATATGCCTTAAAAAGCATTCATAAAATAATGTATTGGTCTGTTCTGGCATTTTAATATACTTTTTGGAATAGATTTAGTGCCCTAATTTAATTTCTCACATATATTACTATATATTTGCCTTTAAATGAAAGCTACATTGAATGTGAATATAGGATGTAAGTTATTAACCTTTATATCTGCATAAACACCTATAAATGATATTAAAATACACGATTCAGAAGATTCACTGGTTAAACCTTTATTGCAGAGAAAACATTTTAAAAAAGATGTTTGCTGTGTGGATTGTTAATTTCCAGAAATTCTGCAGTCAAATAGAAATGCATTGTGTTTTTGCAAATTCTGTTAATTTCTCAAAAAATGAAGACTTGCATTTCTTTTTTTCTCTGTTAGTCCGTCCACACGGACGCAGCTCTTAACGATATTCTGACATAATGAAACTCTTAGCAAATGTACCATTAAACTTTTTGAAAGTGGCTATTTCAACAGATAGTGCTTTCAAACTGCATTATATTATTTGCCTTATTGATCCAGGTAATTCTCTTTTTCTCAAAGTTGCTCTTAGTGATATCAAGCTCATTACAGCCACCTCACCTATAATATACAATTACATTTACACAATGTATTTTCCTATCAGCCTGTTGTTAATCATAAACGTGCCTTTACAGACAAAATCCAACAAAAACAAAGCTAGAGACCCATACAGGTACTAAGTAGGAAACAGTCGTGACTTAGGGCGCATTTTGTGTGATCTTATGATCTCAAATATTATGTAATTTGATCAGAATATCAATTGATCTAAATTAAACCTAGCCAAATCCCATTAGCTGATCCAAATTCTAAACAAATATTTATGTTTATCCAGCACAGTCAATGTAGTGTCAGAAGGTGAGTCCCTTCTGCGTGCGTGTGCATGTGTGTCTTATGTCTCAAAGAGCACACTGCCATATAATCACTATCCACAAACAAGGACTATTCAGAGATTACTAGAAACTTAAAACACACCCTGTGGTCTGTGTGTGTGTGTGTGTGTGTGTGTAGTGACAGAGGATGAGAGGGGGCGACATGGGTCGAGGCCATTATTTAATCTCTGTTTATATTGGCTAGAGAGAATGTCCCTGAGGTAAAGATGAGGGAGACCACCAAAGACAGCCTTGAGCAAATCAGCAGAAAGTCGTCAAACCCTTCTGCACCCTCCTCCACAGACACACAGGTGCAAAAGACTTAAGCATACTGTACACTTCTTTTATAAGGGTGATTGTTTTTTTTGTTACTTTATCTATATATCTTTGAAATATCTGTGCCTTCATGGCTGTATATAGAGCTTCTTAGCCCCAGCTTATTGTGCTTAATATTTACCTAAGAATTATCCATTTCATCCTATATTAGCTGCCAAAAGGCCTTGTGGCTGATAGCCAACAAAACTGCCCAAAGCAAACAGTATAATGCCAGCAAGGCTATGGATCAGCGCTATGGAAGACTTGCAAGCATGTTTCTTTTTTAAACGCACTTAGCTTGTGCCACAATATCAAAGATTAATTAAGAAAGCCCTGAAGTCTGTGTATGAAAAATGAACATATACGGATAACTAAGATTACCCAATGTATATCAGGATGTGTCAGCCTAATGAGGAAGTAAATCTAAAGACCCATCTTCTACATAATATAATTAAATAAGATTGTTATCCCACTTATAATAAATTGACAATTAATTTTTGATTATAGTTAGGCATCAGCACAAACACATTGTAATCTGTTTCAGTAAATAATTAAAAAATATATATCAATAAGGTTCATGTTGTATATCAGTAAATGCACTAAATTATATATATATATATATATATATATATATATATATATATATAATTCCGGAATTGTGGGTACATTTCAATTTATTTTAAAAGATTGATTTCTTTTGGTTAAACTAGTTTATTTTTATAGAACACACTTCAAATTTACTATTTTCTATATTTGCTGATCTTACTTTTATTTAAAATATTTATTCTAAAAATTAATGTACTAACAGAAAAATCTGTCAACTCTGTTGTAGACAAAATGGATCATTTTAATCAATTAATTGAATTAACAAATGTGATACAATTTTAAACCTGGTCTTCCCTAAGAGATAATCTGTCTTTTTATCCATTAAATTAACTTTGCGACTTATTAGATATACATTTTTGGTTTTGGAGTAAAAATATTAACACATTTAACTGAAAAGTTGCCAAGCTGGTATGTATTTTCTCTAAGCATAGCTTTAAACAATTATGAAATTCTGTAATGTTTCACGTAGTAAGAGTACTAGTTATGCTATTCCGCTTCTGATCAATTTGTTAACAATAAAATACATGTAATGATTTTTTTTAAAGAAAAACCTTAAACAAACAGAGTTGACATTGAGGGTAACAGAGTTGATATCAATAACAGAGATGACCACACATAGTTAAAAGACCAAAAAGTTTTTTTTTTTGCCAGACTCTAAAACTATTAAAACCATTTTAAATGTAAAACAACTATTTGATCCTAAAAAAATAAATGTGAATGATACCTCTCTTTCATGAAGTTGAAAATGAACTGCATGTAACGTATGCATTATTGATCGGGAACATAAAATGCAATAGCTGCTCCCCCAGCACATCCCTGGTCATGCAAATCAGTAATTGGCAATTTCTGTCCATATGTCTTTGTTTATTTCTGCATGATGTGCCATCACTAGGATTGGTTGAGGGATGATTTTGAGACATCATTAAAGAGATACCACATAGTATCCTCATGGTTTGTCCAAAAGAAGCGACATCCCCTGACTCACCTTTGTATGTATCTCACTGATCACCATCACATTTAATAATACACCGCTGTCCAAAGACAGAATGGCTTGGATTTTTTCACATTTTCTGCCTTCTTTACAGGGTTGTCATCTCGCCACGTCCTGTATTGCCTTTGCCTTTCTGCTGCTAACAGCTTCATTTACCCATCATTCAATTGCCATCCTTCCTAGTGATATATAAAAAAATTACAATTTACATAAAAATTACCCAGAATTCATAAACAAGATAAAGTGATGCAAAATGTTTAAATGTGATTTGGAAATATTTGACTCTGTTACACATTGTCAACTCTGTTAATATTAGACATTTTGTGAGATGACAATAACAGAGTTGATATTTTCCACTATTTTGTGCTTTAGCTCAAAATTCTAACCTTAAACCAGATACCACATGGAATTTTATGTATTTTCATGATATTAATGTTGTTTTTATTGTTTTAAAATACTCATTACACATCCAATACAGTGATATGTTTATTTAATATTCAGAAGAGCTGTATCGATACAATGACATTTGTCTAAAAATTATGTCCCACTGTTACGGAGACTCTTGTGTGAAATGCAAATTCATTGTTCAGCTGAGCCGGTGCCAAGTGATTCATTAGTCTTAATGTTTTCCACATGTTGAACATGACCATAAATGTAACGATCACAGCTTGTTACTAAAAAGCCTTAATATTATTTATTGGTAGTAGTTGAAGGACATTGCTAAATGTGTACTTCTTTAAGGTCCTCAAAATTATGTATATCGGGGTGGAATTCACTCTGTATGGGATGCCAGTCTATCACAGGGCACCATGTGCACACACACATACACACACACACACACGCACACACGCACAAACGGACAACCTATCCTTTGCAATCCGATTTACTGGTATGGAAGTAATTGCAAAACCTGGAAGAACTACAGAAACTACACACAGAGAGTAACTCATGCTCAGGATGAAACAACTGACCTCAGAGCTGTGAGATGTCAATTCTTTCCAATTTAGTCAATTCAGAGTAATTCAAACTATAGGCATTAATTCAATGGACTTCATACAGATACATACAGAATGTAAGCCATAAATACGTAACACCTTCAGGGTGGAGGGATTGTATTCAATCTCACCTCTGATCTGTGTGCATGGAGTTTGTATGTTCCTCCCATGCTTGGTGGGTTTCCTCTGGCTACTCTGGTTTCTCGCTACAGCCCAAGAACCTGGGTTTTTCAAATTGCCTGTAGTCTAAGAATATGTGTTCTGTACTTGTACTCCCCATGATCAGAGGAGAGATTGTGAATATATCGGTAGAAGGATGCTGAGGTTGGAACTGCCAGGCAGGAGGTCTAGAGGAAGACCAAAGAAGAGATTTATGGATGTAATGAAAGAGGACATGAAGTTAGTTGGTGTGAGAGAAGAGGATGCAGAGGATAGGGTTAGATAGAGGCAAATGATTCGCTGTGGCGACCCCTGAAAGGGAACAGCCGAAAGACAAAGAAGAAGACTTGTACTCCCCATAAGCTTTCGCAAAATAAGTGCTATAGATAATAGATGGATGTCTTGTGTTAAAAAAGTGTTGAGTTAAATATTAAATATATACAGTGCAATGTCTCAGTGTATTAAAAGTACAATTTGCAGACAGGTAGGTAGCATGAAATTTTAGCATTACATAAATGCAACACCTTTTCCACTGCCAGTCAGATGAGGCTTATGTATTTAAAAGTATCTTCCCAGATACAGGTAAATACATAAACCTTCTCTTACTGGCAGTAAAAGAGGTGTTGCATTTACTTATAAGGATAAATAAATCATCACCCAAAAACCTAGACATGAATTCCTACTGACATATGTAGCCATAAGTCACACTTCACACAAGCCCGTTTATTTCGATCATTGTTATTTACAGAACCCCAAGGGTGTATTCTGAATTCCGTCATGAATGTAGCTGCTTTGTGACATCGTCTGATGTAAAAAGTTCAGTTATACGGTACTATGCAAAAGTCTTGAGCCATCCCTGTTTACTTTATCATTTGCTTTCAAAGAGCCAGACTTTCTTGTATTATTAATGTATTTAAAAAAAGCACTATACAAAAAAAAAATTAATTGAATAGTTTTGAGAAGTAGGTTTCCAGGCTTCCTGAATTACTTTTTTGGCACACTTTGGTTTGGCAAGTTTTTTACTCTCATTTTCAGTCCAGTCCCTGGATTTATCTGATTAGATTCAGGGGATTTTTTTTATTTGTTAGTGAACTATTAATCATTCAAGCATAAAAAAACATAACTTAAGGTATAAACCAGTAAGAAACACGTGCAGATGACGGCAGATGATCAGGCGGGTGATTTTTATATTGGTGATGCTGAGTGATTAAAACAGATGAGAGGGGAAATGAGGTTGCTGCTGAGGTTGTTACATAAACCACCAATTTTTATATTTTATATTTAGACACTTTGCAGCTTGTCACAGAATTTTTTTTATTACTAATTTAATGGGACAAATATCATAGCTCCTGTCAGCTTAAAAAATAAGCATAAGTACATTTAATTATTCTGCCTTTGCTCAGTGTTGAATGCAATTATTTTACAAACTGCAAAGTGATGACTAAATAAAGTGTTCCCAGTCATTAGGAAGGGTTACTCGTCAGGATGTGTAATGCAATTTATTTGCAAAGTCAAGTGCTCCACCCTGTATATACACACTCACGGCTGGCAGGTCATGGTGCCTGATGGGAGTGGATGTTGTCTCCAGAGCATATTATCACTTTGGCCCTGCCTGTCTGGAGATAAGAACATGCTCTGTAATTCCCCTCCTTCCCTGTATCACTATTTCCTCCAGCTCAGTCTGTGTCTGTCTGTCTGTATCCCCTTCTCTCCTTCCCTTTCTTTGACCCTCTGTAGCTGGTCCTTTGCTGTCACTACATGTTCCATGTCTCCCTATGTAATTTGTCCCCTGATGTGTTTCATTTTTGGTTGAAGTCATTAGCAAACCACATTCATAGTCTTCATAATTCTTCATTTGTCTTTAATCAGTTATTTATCCTTCCAGTTTGCAGAAGATGATTAGAGGATAGTTTGTCTGACTATTTCTCATAGTGTCTTGTTAACACCGTCTATTTTGTGTTTATTTTGCAACTTCTTCATTATAAATGTAGTTGTCTTGAACAAAAAAGTGTAAAAGGCAATTCAGTAACTGGCAGACCAAACAAAAACACTCCCAGACAAGGTTAACTTTGCAGAATGGGGAAAAGAATGTTTGTTTTAGTGATATCAAGAGATTAACTCTCATCTCTTGAAAGAAAAACGGTTACATGAATAGAGCCTTTGGCTTCACAGGAATTCATGACATTCTGTTCTCCATTAAGGCCCATTTATCTACAAAAGAAAATATTATGAAGACTTATAATTCAGGAAAATGATTTCAGACTTAGGGTGGCTGTCCAAAAGTCCTGCGTTCTCTCCTTATCTTTTTTTTTTTTACCTTCTCTCATCTCCTTTCATCACTCTTTTCTTACCTCCTCTCCCCTCTTCTTACCTCCTCTCCTCTCCTCTTTTCTTACCTCCCTTCCTTTCCTCATTTCTCCTCTCTTCTTACTTCCTCTCCTCTCCATGGCCCTGTTCTGCTCCACTAACCTCTGTTTCACCACTCCACTATGTGTGTGAACTCTGGATTCTCAGAGGGAAGCTCTTCCCAGTAATGAGATCATTACCACCAGTTAATTAAACATGATGTGTCTTCTCAAAGGTTTCCCCATATCGCACTGAATCCCAACAATCAGCTCTCTTGTGGACCTCCAGGGATGAAAGGGGGGAAAGCAAATGGTGGAGAGTTCCTATTGTCCTACTTCTGAGAAAATACCCATCCCTCGCTTTTTGCCTCTCAAAAAACTGGTTGTGTTTGTTGTTAGTCACCAAAGATTGGACGCTGAGTTGCATGTTTGGAGAATATATACAGATCCGTTGTAATTAGCAAACTAAAAGAGATGAGACAGAGTTCAAAATCATAACTGGATGCACAATAGGTTGTTCTCAAGTTTAACAGTGTGCCACTTGGGGGCCTATTGTACAGTATGTTATGGATTTGTAACCAAGTGAGGTTAAAATTCGTCAGTAATTTTGTTTATTTCAGCCATATTTAAGTTAGATTTACTACAGGGGTATACATTATACAAAGCATAACATGCATACATATTCACGTTTTATTGCTTTATACACCATTATAGTCTATGTCATAGTTAAATATAGAAGAATTGCGCTAATATCCTAGTATAAAACCTAGAAAAAATATACGTTAACTGTGGAATTAGGTTTTTAACGCTGCTCTGTCCCATGCACCTTTTATGCTTTTTTCATGTCATATTTAAATTGCGATTGTAGCCAGTAGCTTTGAGATGCTCAGTTTTATGTTATTATGACTAAATGGGCACATCCATAACATCACCAGTGCAGAGACAAATACCATTTTGGAGCTGGCTCTAAAAACTGATCTTTTTGTAGTGGAAATGTGCGGAATATTTGGACAACCAGCACCTTGTCAGTAGAAAAAAAAATAACAGATACAGTATGTGAGAGAAAACCAAACTTTTATCTTTGTTTCCTTGAATAACAGATACAGACTGACATGTTAAACAGACCACCAGTCTTTTATCATACATATGTGTGCACAGTTGCACAATCATTTGCCAATGTCTTGGAAACTAATCCCAGACGAGTATGTACAGTTATCAGTCTGTCTGGTGCCATGTCTATCTGTGAAGCAGCACTATCTGTAACCTGTGTGTGTACTATGGGTGAGAGGAGGGACATAGGGGTCTAAAGGACCACATCTGTTCTATTTTCAGTGAGAGAGAGAAGTCTGTGTTTAAAAAGTACGAGACCTTAAACAATCGTCAGAAATTGTTATAAATATCCATTCACTGTGCTATAGATGCCGTAATAATAATTACTCGTGTGGTGCCATGACTTTACTGTTGCTCAGTATATTGGAACTTATAATGTATGGTGTAACTACAGAGTCATTTTAGTCCCATTGTACTGTGCCAACACATCTGAGATAAATATTTACAAAGTTTTTACACTGTCCATTTAAAAAACTTAAATGGCCAGAAGCTAGCTAGTTAATTGTTTGATTTAGTCATAACTTGCTTATGCTTAGAATCCATATTATTCACATTACTTAGCTATGGTGTTCTCAGGACTTCAAAGCATTGTGTACAAAGCACAGATCTGAAGATTTTAATGATTTACTGTGCCAAAAAAATAACTCTCTTATTGTACAGTGGAGTTAAGCATGTGTTTCATTAGTAGTCAGTAGGATTTCCTTTTAATCTCAATGCCTAAAAACTGGAAGCATAAGGAAGAACAAAAGGATTATATTTCTTATAATATATTTCATATTATTATATCTGGCAACTTAATACACTAAATTACAAAACATGTAAAAAATGTAATCTATTAAAAATAAAAATGCAACCAGTATAAGGCATATTTTTGGCGATATTTTGACAAATACTAATGTCAAGAAAACTAAAGGTAATGGAAAGAAATGTACAGGAATCTATTTTTTTAAGGCCTTTTTCTCTTATGCCATTTTAACTCATCACATTACATCACTGCACAGAAATCCTGTCCTACAGGGCTTCTGTTAAGTGCACTGCGTAATTGTGAAGAGAGTAAAGCTCTTTCTTTCTGCAAACCATCGCATGCATGACATTTGGTATTTTAAAGACTATCATTTCCTCTCCTTTACTCTCAGCTCTTGAACTTCCCCATGTAGGCAGGACCTTTGAAAGTCATCCAGTGATTCATTTTAAAAAAGAAATATCCTTATTCTGTTCATTTCCCCATCTTCTTTACTAAAGAGGCCCACTAAAGCTAAATCCTTCATCCTACATACTTATTGCTCTGAACATCTGGTTGTAATGTTGTAATGAACAGTGCATTAAGAGCTGGGCACTGCTCGTATGGCTTTTATTTAAAGAAAAGCAGAAGGGACAGAAGGAGGCAAACTCTCGTGCCAAAGCTACAAAATGTTGGGACCTAAATCTAAATATTTCATGCATGGAGTGCATGACATTATTCGCTTCTCCATAGTTCTACGTTCAACATTACTGTTTGAGGACCAGGGATAATAACAGCTTTATACTAAACTAGTTTAATGTTAAAGAGTCCGACCCTTCAAGTGCTGTGATGGTCTTCTCATTATTCTGCCATTGCATGTTTATACAACCAGTTATGTCCTGCCCTTTTAATCATTTTAATGCTGTATATTTACTCAGAAGACAGACATTCTTCTGTTACATTGTGGGTGAACACGGCAAGCATCTGGGGTGGCAGTTGAAATGAAAGGCTGGCTACTTGCTTTGGTCTCTGATGTCTATGGGAAGGTAAATTTGGTAGGTAAATGACAGAGCAGAAACATTTTCTGCTATTGGACACAGGTGGTCATACTACGTGTGCAACACATTTAATAACAGATTGTAAAAAATAAAAAAATAAAATCAATAAAATAAATCTCATTTAGAGTCCATTTAAATCTATTTGACAATTGTGTTATGTTCTTAAAACTCACATTAAAATCTGCCATCTTCCCACAGCTCATTCAGGCTGAATCCCAAATGGTTTCTTAACTGTATAAACTATAAGTTAGTGACCTCATAGGCCCAATGCTCTGTATTGTGATATCATTTAATATTCAGCTATAGAAGAAGAAATGCCTATTGTAAATAAACTGCTAACTATGTTTACATTCAAAATATAAAGTATAAAATAGCTTTTGAGATATTTTTTTGTTTTTATATTTTATGAAAAAATATATATTTGTAATGGTTTTAATGGAAATGTATGCTCCTGAGAATTCTGAAAAATGGTAATTATAAAAAAAACAGCTATTATGATGGCTTTTTAATCAAAACAAACAAATGAACAAAAAGACAAAATTTCAGTTGTAATTATGAAATAGTAATTCTGAGGCGACAAAGAGCAAAAGATGGACAGGAAGGAAAGCAGGTTGAGTAGGGCAGCGTTTTTTGATTAGGTCTTTGTTCACTGGATAAAGCGAGTGCTAAAGAGTGAAACATGTATGTAAGCTGTTCCGGCTGTAGGTTAGCGTCCCTCATGTCTGTAATGAGTGCCCTTAGGTCAGTCTGTCTTACTGGCACCAGCACACCCTCTCCCCGCCTCCACACACACACACACACACACACACACACACACACTGAGCCTCTCCCTCTCGTGAGCACAGGTAATAACAGTGAGCAGTCAGACAGTGATTAGGCTCAGAGACACACTCTAAATTACAGGACAGAGCACGGCAGGCAGCCATGACAGGCCCTTTTTTATTTACTCCTGCTGGAGACTGTCTCTAAGTGACCCAAACAGCCCTACACCACCTGCTATTAAACTCCTACTAATTACACTGATCCTCTTAATGCCATTGTACAGTTCTGCTCACAAAAGACGCAGACAAGAAGAAACATTAAAGTTTTAGACTTACTTATGCTTTTATACTGTATACTTCATAAGCATGCCGCTGAAAGCGTGAGGAATCTTTTATTTCATGTTTCTTTTTAGATGTTTAAACAGGATAGCTTCCTGCAAACGAGCAAGAAAGGAGTAGAGAATGTGAAAAGAAGTTTGAGAGGAAATGCGTGGATTGGTGTGGATGTGCATTTCATTGCCACACACTCTTTATACAATATGCAGTATAGCTACAAGAACAATAAATAATGTTGGCATCATGGTGGCACAGGGCATATTGCTGCTGTCTCATAGTGTGTATGGAGTTTCTCATTTTCTCCTTCTGTCTATGTGGGTTTCTTCTGGGTTGACCAGTTTCTGTCTGTCTCATAGTTATTATGTTATAATTAATGCAGGAGAGAGAAAACAAACGATCAGAAGTTGGTGCCATCAGTCATTTAGTGTTATTAGCATGACATGGTTCAGAGTTTCTATCAGGATGAGTCACATACCATTTACTACTGAGGTTGAACACATGCCACCGGCCAACGAATACTCCCTTCCCTGGAGATATACACATAGTTTCAGTTTCTGACGGGGCCAGGTTGCCATCTCGACCCTTGATTGAGCGGTTGAGGGTTAAGGACCTTGCTCAAAGCCCCAACAGCTGTGTGGCAGCTCGGTAGCGCTGTTGCTCGGACCAGGCACCATCTGATCTACGTTTCTTTTCCACTAACAACCCAGCCCTGCCTGTACTGCTGAGATCACTAGTTTAAATGAAGATCCCAGGAAATAAACTCTTATGAACCAAAGATGCTAGAATCACACAAAAAAACGGTGGCAGAATTGAAAGAGTAAGGCAAAAAACAGACATGACCCCAGGGATATTAACAGGAGAAACAGCTCATAAACACGTTAACGACAACTCCAGGCAGGGCTTAGCAACAGCTCGGATACTCAAATCTCTTTAGAGTGACCTTTGATGAGCTGCGCTTCCAAAAAAGAGTGTGTTTGATCAATAGACCAGGGATGTCAGTTTGCGCCCAATCTGCGCCCCAACAAGAATAACTCTGTAGTGGGGTGTAGGATGGATTGCATACAAATGATTATAAAAAGCTTGCTTTAAACACAGGATGTTGTGTAGCCGGTTGAACGGACCTAGCATTGCTAATCTGTAAATAAGCGAATAAGTAAATGCGTGGAAAAATATATTTTTATATTCAAGTTACTCAAAGCAATAATTGGTTTTATAGTCTACTATTTGAAAGTATGTGAATATAAGATACCAGCTTTGATATCAAAGTGTAGTGTGCAGAGAACTATAATTTTCCCTTCACACTAGGCTTAAACGCAGCTAGTACCTCATTTAATGAGAAAAAAAATATAGAGTAAGGGCAGGGTGTGTCATTTGGACTGTATTATGGCTAAGAAAGATTACAGGGTTTGGGGTAAGTATGATATAGAGGGAAAAAGACAGAGAAAGAGAATAACATGTATACAGGCAGCTAGAACGAGCATATAGTGTATTACAGCCCACTTTTTTAAAAAAAGCTTTATACATTTACATTTACATTTAGGCATTTGGCAGACGCTCTTATCCAGAGCGACTTACAAAAAGTGCTTTAATGTTTACAACATTGGATACATACTTACACTGGGTTAACTAGGTTAATAACTAAGTAGTAAGTAGTTAATAACTAAGTTTATAGTAAGGCTCTTTAAATAAACAGCAGTAATGACCTGGCAGGCAGTTTGGATCGAAGCGAATGCTATGTATTCTGGATAGGTTTTTTTTTATAGACATCTACAAGACATTCTGAGTTGTGACAACAACAGGTAATGCTTCTACAATTCAAGCCACACTGAAGTCAAGTACTTTCTTCCTCACACAGAATGTAATGTTCGTCTCGGAAGTGAGGAAGGGAATAAGAGAGAGAAAGAGTAAGAGAGAGAGAGCTGGAGGGAATTCCCCTGGAAACACCACCCCACACACCTCCCCATGCACAAAGACTTTAGATAATAGTAGGCTTACAACACCTTATCTAGAGAAGAGTTTGACGCCTGTGTGTCTACTGGTCATTGTTTTGATGAGCTCACTCGCACTTAGCTGATAGAATAGCGCATCACCCACACACCTACCTGACTCACTTGCACAATGGATAATTTTACATAATTTTCAAGACTATTGTGCGAAATATGAAAACACCTGCTAGTGTTTCGTCGGCCGGAGTCTGCGAATAATATCAAGGATTAACCTGACTTGACTTTTCAGTGTTAATGTCACCCGATGATAAGTATATTCAACTTAATATGAGCTGATGAGTTATATTTAATTTAGCTCAGGTTCACGGCACAGTAGAGGTGTGAGCTGAAGAGCCCTGACAGTTCGCTGAATCGAACTGCTTTTAAAACCTATTTTAAAAAGCCATTTAGCAGTAAAGTGCTAATGCTGCTTCAGATCACCGGGGTGGTGCAGATTAAACGCTAGCCGCAGAGTTGTTGAGCAATTTATGGAGTGTGAGATAGCCACCTATAGCCACAATGGTGGCCATTTTTCCGTTAAGTCCGCCGGTGGCATCTATCACCCCTATATATGGCAGGATGTTAAACCAGGCTTCAAACATTAATTAGTTGTATATATTATGGAATAGACAAAGAAACACTGGCGACAGAAAATGAAATGATGTGAAGAAGAATGGGAAGTGGAATAATAGTGGGTGGAAAAGAAAGAAAAGACTTGTTGGTAATTATAAAGAATTAAGGTTTGTCATTTTATGTTTAAAGAACTTGTGCAACAAGGTTTGTAGACAGTTATGAATTATTTATACTTTAATAGTAGTATGAAAGAATGTCGGTCTGTGTGTATATGTGTGTGTGTGTGTGTACATGGCCAGATGACTACTCTTTTAAGCAGTATATGTTCACATGCTTTGTTTATAAAAATACATGCATGTGAAATTATAAATATGTACATCTGTTTAGAAGTGTTTAAGTGAAATTAATGTTTAACATTATATCCCTAATGTGTGTTCATGGTGATGTATATGTATAAGCGAGTGCCTGGCCGAATGCAGCACAGTAATGTGGGTGATCAGTTTGAGCTAGACCAGATGGCCAATGCCTCGGTCACAGGATACAGCTCCACTACATACAGGAAGACAGAGATGGATAGGAAAGGATCAGAACCACACACATGTACACCCCCACACACAAGCAGGACAGACAGACCCATCACTCTCCTGGCCTCTTTCCATGTTCTAGGCCCACACATGATCGTTTAAAGGTAATTAAGGGACAGTAAAAATATTCTCTGTGAAGAGCAAACAGGGCTGAATTGCAGTAATGTAAATGCGTGTGTAATTTATTTCACACAAAAAAAAAGCTTTTAAAAGCAAGACACTTCAGCCAAGCTTGAGTGAACAGCTTAATTGTACTATAGGAATCATTGCTCATGAATGAAACATTTTTCATCAGAGATAACCACACTTATGCACTTATATACAAAAAAAAAGTCATCCTGTAGGCTTTTCCAACACAAATAACTTTATTTGATGGATATCACATTTCTGTATACATTTAGGGGCATGAGTAAGACAGTACTTTGCGATCAGACCGTCAGTTTACTATTAAATTGCAGGATTCCCGTTAACATGCATATAATAGAACAAATATAGTAAAACAAACTGGCCATTTGTGGGATTTTCCCAGAGCAGCTAAGATACGTAAACGGACTTGTTTACATCAGTTACAATTCCACTGTGAGCTTGTTCGGTAAAGTTGCCTTAGATTGTTGACTCACTTGAAAACCAAACCTCAAATATGCTTCTAAGATAAATGTTTACATTTGATGACTAAAAATTGGTTAAAACATTTGATGGCATGCTAGTAGCCACCAAATAAGCCTTAATTGTCATAGTATCATTTATTAGCGTAGAAACTCGGAAATGTCTTTTAAGGTTTTAGTTTTTTTTTTAAATACAGGCGTGGTGTAAATTATAAATAGGCAGCATATACAAGCCATAAGGGCAGTATTAACCAGTGTAAATATAACAGATGTGTATAATTTAGCAAGTGTAGATATTTTGTTTAGATGTTCAACATGATAAATTGTGAGAAAATACAGTAACAAGTTTTTAAGTTTTTAAACATGTATTTGCTGTCTGCCTATAAATTTCTTTTACTATGATAAACTATATGAGTTGCTGATTGGTAGCTTGGCAGTTCTGGACCCACTTCCATTCCACTGTTGGGCCCTTGAGCAAGCCCTGTCTGCTCCAGGCTGCAGTATAAAGTCTGTTCCTGGATGTACTATGCTATACATTTACATTTACATTTACACATTTGGCAGACGCTCTTATCCAGAGCGACTTACATTTTTATCTTATTATACATCTGAGCAATTGAGGGTTAAGGGCCTTGCTCGAGGGCCCAACAGTGGCAACTTGGTGGTTGTGGGGTTTGAACCTGGGATCTTCCGAACCGTAGTCCAATGCCTTAACCACTGAGCTACCCCTGACCCCTGGCTATAACCATGTACCACAGTGCGATCAGCAATGTGTACCATATACCATGGCACAGGTACAATCAGATTACCATGGTACCTATGCTATTGTAAAATTTCTGATGAGTGAATTCTCATAGTCTAGTTTTAACTAGTTCATGCCATTATCAGTCCATTCCTTGACCGCACACTGTGGATTGGTCTTTTAAAAGACGTTACCAATCACCCACTTTAATACACACTGAGAACATATTTAAATTCTAATTAAATTCTAATTTCCCCTAAGTACAGTATATGAACAAAAAAAAGTAAATGTTGGCAAAAAAAGTCATGTTTAGGTTAAACTAGAATTAAGTACATATGCTGTAATGTCAATAAATAGCTTAAAATTGGTCTGACAGGAAGAAAACAGATCATCATTCATTTTCATTTCAATATTACTGTCCCAATATGTTGTATAATTAATTACAGACTTTCTTGATGCTTGCTTGGTGGAGAATTATGGCCTACCCACCACATGTAATATAGAAAGTCCCATAAGCTTCTGTGCTTCTCTGTGTGACTTAGCTTATAAATAGTAGAGCCAATCTTTGAAACTCAGGGCTGGTTTTCATTGCCATAACAGGTGGTTTCAGTTTAGTGTGTTTGTGACCAAGCAGCAAACATGATTAGCGTAATGAAGTTTGTGACTAGCTCAATGTGCAGAATTTAAGTGCAAAAGGCAACCTGACAAACATGGTTACCAAAATTACAGGCATTCCGGCTTGGCTTAATACGTTGACTTTTACCTTTATGTATAAAAGACCATGAGGGCTGTACCTGAATGTAATGCAAAAGTGGGGATCGCTTTTTTATTACCTGGCATAGGTTGTTCAAATAGCTCAAGTCGGTAGAGTGACTCTTTTGCAAAATAAAGGTACTACTCCATCATAAATGATACACAACTCTTGAATCCTCTTTGAAAATCCCCTTTGTCGCAGTTGATGTTCTCCCAATGCATGGTTTGTCTTCAGTGCTGGTTCCCCCTTCTTTAAACATCTTCATCCATCTGTGCACATTGATCTTATCACTGGTGTCATCTACATAAATATTCTATAGCGCAGTGGGAAAGCACATCATCTCCTGTATCTAAAAGACTATCCCTAAATTGTTCATTAATCATGTACTATAGTGCAGTGGCTTTTAAATGGATAAATGAAGGAAGATTGTTTTATGGTTAATTATCCTATTTGTGTAATGAATGCACTACCTTGATGTTGCTGTGTGGCGAGGGGACCACAGTCGCTTTGTCTATATCAGTGCCTTATTGTCCAAATAGCTGATGAGGGTTTAATAGCTTCCCCAATGCATGAAGGACATGTGAGCAATGGTGTAGTGAGTAAACCATTTAACGTTTAAACAGTTTTCTGATTAGTGTCTGCCTTATTGGCTGTTTGTAGACAGCTTACATAATGCAATTAAAATGTTTATCTTAAAGGACTATTGGAAAATCTTTGGTTTCTATGCACAAACATTGTAGGGATTATTCATTATTGTCCTTATTGTGCACATTATTGTGCCATTTTGATTGTGCTTTTCCACAGACTTTCAGGAGACATGCATACAAATGAAAAAGCAGGATTATTGAATAGATCTAATCAAATTGATCTAATTTTTTTATGGTCAACATTTTCCGATCAACATTCATTCACACTGAGGGCAAATTGGAAATGCCAATTAGCATAATCTGCATGTCTTTGGACTGTTGGACCTGGAGGTGCAAGGGGACAGTGCTAACCACTTAGATGAAATATTTTCACTGCTGAAATAACATTGCTGAAGTGGTTTAAGTGAATTTTAATGCGATGGAGTCAATTTAAAGACAAAACGTTATCTTTAACTGATCTATTTTTGCGATTTCTCATCTATGATTCACATCTCAGATTACCAAACAAAAGCTATTTTTTTGACTATCTCTACAAACTTTTTGATTGTCAACACAACTGAAGTCACAAAAGCCATGAAATAACACACATAAAGATATCTAAATCTATCTAGAAAACAACAACAAAAACAACAACAACAACAACAACAACAACGACAACAACAACAACAACAACAACAACAGTATCTTCAGGTGAAGTCACAAAAACCATTAGATGCTATTGCACTTTCCGGGCTTTGCTAGGAAAGGAAAACCAAAAAAAATGTCTCTGCTGAGGATAATAAATTCATTTAAATTCATTTACCAGCTTTAGAAATCATAAATTTACAGCACCTCAGGTGAGCAGCTGTGTGTTACTGAGCTCAAACATTACAGGGTAGCAAACATGTCTCAACATCAACTGTTCAGGGGAGAATATTTTATATTTTTGATGCCTTCAGCATTGTTCTACAGTGTAAAAAATAAAGAATTAAAAGGCGAGTTCAAACTTTTTAACTGATACCGAGTTTCCTAGATGGATAAAGATAGCTAGCTGGCTAGTTTCTTATCCCTTACAACTTATTCCGCCATCTCTCTTGCCCAATCTCTCTTCCTTAGCCCCTTCCCCTGAGTTCCACATTCCAGCATTTCACAGCCATAAACAACAATCAACCTAATGGCTAAAAAAATCATTAAAGACAAAACATCTGGGCAACACAGACAGCCACTCAGAGTGAACAGGGTGGGAGGGGACCCACAAAATATGACCTCTTATTGGTCAAGCCTGGGCCTCACACCTTGTTAAGTCACTTCCTCTTACATGAATGTGCTTTATGGTGCCTTCAGAATCAGCGGGATACGGATGGGAGAAAAGAGGCATAAGAGGGGAGGAGAGAAAAGTCAAAGACACACATGCACACACATGCGCACGCACATACACACATATAGGCACATGCACAGATGGTAACGGTTAGCATCTCAGTGGTAGCAGCAGTCGGTCTCTCTGTTCTTGAGCTCTTTATGTTTTAAATCAGAAGCAGGAGGCAGCCTGACCTCTCATTTAGAGAACTTGCTTTACAGTTTAAAGATGTCACTGGAAACTGAGGTAGAAAAAAAAAAGAGAATAAGCTGTAGTGGAGGCACAGTTGCATAATTAAAGGAATAAGAATACCCTTTTTTCTTCCCCTCTCTTTCTCCATTCCTCTCTCCACCCACAATTTTTTCCTTGTGCCATTATTTAATTAACTGAAATGAATCTAAGAAAAAAACATTCGGGCAAAAAGTACCCCCATGATTCAATAGCTTGTAGATCCTCCTTTAGCAGCAACAACTAGAAGTAATCATTTCTGGTATGACTTTATCAATCTCTCAGTTGCAACTCTACAACTTTACAACTCTTTTTTCCAACATTGCTTCACTTCATTGAGGTTTTTGGTCATTTGCTTTAACAGCTTTGTTAAGGTCCTGCCACAGCATTTCAATTAAGTTGAGGTCTGGACTTAGATTGGGCCGTTTTAAAACCTTTATTCTTGTATTTTGCAGCTATTCTGATGTAGAGTTAATGGAGTTGTTCAGATCATTGGTCACTGCATGACCTAATTTAGACCAAGTTATAGCTGTTGGACAGATGCCTCTAGAATACTCTACGGAGGAGCTCATTGTCGACTCAATGAATGGTGCCCAGGTCCTGTGGCTCCAAATTCAATTTTATTCATTTTTATTTGTATAGCACTTTTAACGATTGCCATTGTCGCAAAGCAGCTTTACACAATCAAAAGAATTGCAAAACGACCTCAAATCATCAACCTTCATTGCCGTGCTTAACAGTAGGTTTGTGGTGTTTCTGCTCAAATGCTGGCAACATGGCACTGGGCATTAAGGTCAAACAACTCCACTTCAGTCTCATTTGCTCATAGGACATTGTTCCAGAATTCTTGCGGTCTGTTCAAATGCAGTTTTGGAAACCTCTGTCATGCTTCCATGTTCTTTTTTGACAAAAGAGGTTTGAATGCTTTCCACAATAATCTCTGACTCTAAAACACCAAACTCCAAATTATTTGAAAATGGTTTTAGAATTCTGTTTAATTACATTTTATTTATATAGTTTTTTTAAACAATGGTTATTGTTGCAAAGCAGCTGCTTCTCTCAGATCATTGCTTATGTCTTCCCCTCATTGTGTTGACACACACCTAAATGCTCCAGACCAGCAAACTGCAAAGAAAAAAGTCTGCTTTTATAGAGGTCTGCACACCTGCTGATGATCAATTAATCAAGGGTTGATGATTAGCAGCACCTGGCTGTAACTTACTCTTTTAAATATTGTGGAAGCAGTAAGCATTTTTTTTATTTAAAGGAATTGACCACATGATTTTTTCGGCTTCATATTTATTTTTCAGTTATATGTTGTTGCTCATCTGAGGTTGTATTTGCCTTAAACTGAGATCCACTATAATTTTACTCAAAAAATGTTACAAAAAAGACACATAGAATTAAAAGAGTGGATACTAACTTTTACAGATGTATGCTGACCTTAGGCTGGTGATATACAGGTATATGTATGGATTCTGCTGCAGCAGGACAGATAAAGGAACAGAGAACTAAATAGTGCGTATGTGTGTGTGTAAGAGAGAGAGAGAGAGAGAGAGAGACTACTGGCTTTACTCATATCAAATTGAAAGTCTCTTAAGGGAGAGACTAGACTTTTGATTGCAGTTTTTTTATTACCAGGCCATTTTTACCATTTTTATCACTATGTTTTACAGGGAATTATGGTTGTCTGTGAGTATGACATGTGTGTTAGTAATCTTGACACTAAGGCTTTCGATCGGATGAACACGCTGCAGTAATTTCAGTGAAATTGGTTCCTTCACTCGAGCGGGCATGGACTCCACAAGCTTTTGTAAAACCTCACAAATCAAATCAAATCAAAGTTCTATCCGAACATGTGCTTTTATGGAAGGGGTTGGATGAAAAGAAAATCTGAACTTTTGTACAAAGCCATTAAAATGATCAATTTAGAGGAATATTGACAAAATTTATATAAAGAAAGCTCCATATTTATCTCCATGTCCAATCTCAGATACTCACTGAAACATGTTCACACATTTTACACATGCTAGAGTTCTACCAAGTTCTACCATGAGTCATGTCGGGCATGCATATACATATGTATGTACAGTATGTGTGTGTGTGTGTGAGAGAGAGAGAGAGAGAGAGAGAGAAAATATCAGACAATAAAATATGATTAATTGTAGAGCTGCCGTTGTAAAACCTTAGTCTGGGACAGCCATAGATGACAAATGATTTTTAAATTAGGGCTGTAGACACAAGAACATATTTGCCAGCTTAAATCATTAAACGAACTCCTGCAATATTTTTTTTTTCTAATCAGGACTTATATACGGTACATTTCATCTTAACATTTTTTTTTTAGAAATAGTTGTGTTGTACATACTGTGCACATCTAACGAATTGGACATCAGTGGTGTTCTGCCATTCTATTTAGTATGGTACACTGGCTGAACAAAAAACTCTTATGATAGTTTTCATCTTTTGATGAGTTTTGATTACGATCCACAAAGTGATGGCCGGTTCATGTGAAAAGGCTTCCACATGCTCCCAGAACCACTTATAAACAGTTTAAGTCCTGGAATATGCCTGTTGCATGAGGAAAGAAAAACACAGATGTGATAACCTGGTCATTCAGTACATTCAGGTCATCAGCTGACTTCATTTTATTGCCACATAACGTTGCTGAGCCTCGACCTGACCAACTGAAGGAACACTGCCTCCAGAGGCTTGTACAATGGACGCAATGAGTACATCGCTTCTCGAACTTCTAATCTTAACCCGACACACCCATCACTTTGGAATAGGGTTAATCTGGATTTATTGGACTACATCACCTTTTGTCATTGCTCAAATGTTCTTTATGCTAGTTAGTAAATTGATGTTTTACATTTTTTTTGAATAGTCTCACTAGCAACTGTTTTCCTCATGGCCACACTTAATTAGTCCCAATCCTGTGAGTTTTTATAATGCAACCTCAACAAGAATTTAGTTGATCTCCAAAGAGACAGCAGAGTAGACCTGGGGTTAAAACATTTTAAGGGATTAAATGGGGCCTCCCAATAGGTGTCAACCTTCCTGTAGATCACCTGTACCACTTGGCTAGCATCTGTCAGCCAGTTAGCTCTTCCTGTGACTAGCAGATCCAGCAACAGTGCTTGTGCATGTCATTTACTTATATACTTATCGTCATTCAACGTTATTTAACTATCTATGAATAGAGGGGATTTAACTTCATATATATACTGTATATACTGTATATATAATGATGGTACACTAGGTTGCTAACTCTAGCTGCCTAGTTAAAATAAGAACAAAATAATCACATTGGGACAATAAAAAAACAGTTTGGTGGAACACTGGGACTATAAAAGAATTTGAAATAAAAACATACACTTTGCCTTACTTTGTTGATGCATCTGAACTTGTGTATGACATGTGTATAAATTTCCCACCAATTCCAACCTGACACTTTGATACATCATGGGTAATAAATTACTATTATATGATTGTTAGCTGAAGAACATCATATTAGTGCATTTTTCTTTCCTGACTCAACATCATAACACAGAATTAGGGATAGCCTGATACTGTGCTGAGAAATCTGTCCATAAATCATAAAACCCATAAATTTTCTCAGCCTTGCAATCAGCCCAGAGTACACTACAGTATCCATTTTCTTCTGTAAACAAAAATACTGATACAGCAAATAAAACCAATTAGACAGATAATATATATAAAAAAAACTATTACTATTTTGTGTAACTATTACATTAGATTCTCTAGCTGCCGAGAAGATGATACTAGCATACATACTCAGTGTTGTCTTTGTATCTACGGATCTCGAAGAAATAATTCTCATATGTCCAAATTAGGCAAATCTTGCCTTTTGATATTGGAGAACAGGTCTTGGTCATGTCCACCATACCAAGCTACAGTAGATAGCAAAAAAATTGTCTGACAGTTTTTTGGCCATGTGCAGGACTCTGGCACTGAAGTACATTATTCTGTCAAATCGGAAAACTTGAATAATCTTAATATTCATTCATTCATCCTTTATATTGCTTATCCTGTGTACACGGGGGCCCTGGAACCTATCCCAGGAGACTTTAGGCACAAGGTGGGGTACACCCAGGACACAATGCCAATCCATCGCAGGGAACACATGCACACACACACACGCACACGCACACACACACACACACACACACTAGCCTTATCTAGTTGATGTGATCAAATATATCTATGTGTTTGTATTTTTAAACACAGCATATGGTTAATTTTTCATAACTGCTTTATTCAGAGCAGATCCTGGGAAGTCTGGACGTTAGAATGATGGGAAGACATAGAGGTGTAGGTACAAATACACAAAATGTCAGTGTATCAGATTATGATTATGTGTGTGAGTGTGTGTAAGAGAGAGAGAGAGAGAGGAAGAAAGAGAAAGAGTTTGTGAGTGAAAGAGACAAAAATTTGAAAGAAGCCCATTCGCTCCATCAGAAACTGGATGAAAGTGGTGCGCTGTTGGCCGACTGAAGCTGATGCTGCCAGGTGTAATTATCTGTAATAGGTGGAGACACAATAAAGTGATGACAGATCTCTCTCTGTCTCTCTCTTTCTCTGTCTCTCTCTCACTCACACACACACACACACACACACACACACACACACACACACACACACACACACACACACACACACACACACACAAGAAATACTTGGTCACATCTGAAAAAAATGGGACGGCCCCTCTCTGGCCCCTGACCTGCACACTAAGTCACTCACTAAAAGACTCATCATCCACTTATGCATATTCTTAATCTTTCTCTCTCTCTCGCTCTCTCTCTCTCTTACACACACACACACACACAGACACACAGTTTCATTACTTACAGTTCCTTAAATGAAATCCATTACAGCATCAAAATATTTCTCCCATAAACTGCATGATGTAATTGTCGTGTGCGGCAAACAGACTGTGTGTGGATGCTCACTTACTGTGTTACACCTGGGCAAACTCTGTGGACAAACATGCCACACAATATGGCTTACTGTTAGCGTAACTTGGAAGTGGAAGTCAGAATTCAGAATTATGTCACTCTTTAACCTCAGGTCATACGAGTGGGAAGGTGGGGGCAAAAAATCATGGATACCACGTTTGCCTTCTGTTATGTAAAATCTAGCAAGCTAATGAGTAAAGGATATTAACCGCCTCATAACTGCTTATTCAGTGTCATAGTTTTAACAAGGTCATATGTCTGCATGTAATTGAGCTAAAGCAAATACTAATCTAAACAGACATTTGCAAGTAATTTTTTTCTGATGTTTATCCTAATTGATGGTCAGAAATTCCAAGTTACTTGTACTAGTTGATTGCAATATTAACACACTACATGTAATACAAAAAGCACAGCATTAACGTACACTATACAAAGAATATCCTACCAAGTAATCTGATTGGATGAAAACCATTAGACAAGTGTTGATAATAGAGTGTAAAAGCACTGGGATGTTATCACAATATCACACACTGCGCTTCAGAATTGCTCTAACAATCATTCATTACACTTTCAGCAAGAAAACACATAGAACATTTTTACTGATATAGTCATATTTGGTAATAGTCAGATCAAATTGTTTTTGAACTGCCTGTGATTTGTTTTACGGTTAACGTGAGCTACAAAGCTAACTAGTTTCTAACACATGGCTGAATCCCAAATACCTCTCTACCCCTGATCAAGGGCACTACTTAATGTGTGGAACAAGGGTTTATACATCTTACATAACACACCAGCCTTTCATTTAATGCTATGTGGGATTCACCCCCCAAAACCTGGAAATTATTGTTGATATTCTAAAGCAGAACAATAGTGAAAATATATAAAGGGGTTAATATCACTATAAAGTGCCTTTTGTGTTCTGATCAGCATCACCCAGTTATCATAAACATATTGCAAATTAAGACATTGTAAAGTTTTATTATAAAGGTGCAAACAAATTCAAGTTAATTTGAGTACAACAACATGAAATTATAAAGTAATATTCAATATGAGTTAAATTATTATTAATGCTTAATTACTGTATAGACAGTTTGTTCCAGTCCACAAAGTTGATTTATTTTTCATAATTTCAAGAACACTTAAATTTTGTATAAATATAGTAAGTATAACACTTCACTGTGTGCACATAAATGTCCACTTTCAGTTTTAAAATAATTACCCAATAGTGACCTAATAATAGTGTTAATCTGTTAATATAATCAAACAGATTCCTGGAATTTAACTAGAGTTAAAAATAAGAAAGCTCTTCAGTTAAGGATGACAAAAAAGGGAAGCTAATTGTAACAGAATAATTGTAATTGTATCTTTAATAGGAATGTACAAATCATAGTTAACTGTTTTTAGAGTAAAATTAAACAAAACATTTGGTTATATTGTTAAAATGTCAATTTCTATATGAATTTCTTGTTCATACTAAATATTAGCACAGCTGTGATTGGCCAAAGGTATAAGCACACAGGGCTGGCACAGAACTGCAGAGGGTATAAGGAGAAAAAGCCTTTATTCGTCACATATTTATATAATTTACAGCACAATAAAAAAAAAAATTTTCACATCCCAGCATGTTGATAGTATGCAGAATTATACTTGTATGTTTGATAATGTGGTTTTATCTTCATACAGCCCATGCAGATTTTAGCATCTTGAGTCCCATGTTTGTAACAATGGTGTGATTATCATTAACAATAATTAATTGCTTATGTTTTTTTGGGATGTGTTATTTGATAACTGTTTATTTCTTCTGTATGCATTATTCACTGGATAAAAAGAGGTAATATACTGTATATGCTATATATATATATTCTATATTCTGGTCATTTATGCTATAGCATTTATCTAAAGGTTATAAATACAAGATAAATTTTGGCTTAAGGAGATTTTGGTCACAGTCTAACATAGATGGTGTAGTGTTTAACTCTGTCGCCTTGCATCTCGAGGGTCCGTGTTCGATTCCCGCCTTAGTGTGCATGTAGTTTGTATATTCTCCATGTGCTTGGTGGGTTTCCTTCGGGTACTCTGGTTTCCTCCTACAGTCCAAAGACATACAGGTTATGCTAATTGCCATTTCCAAATTGCCCTTAGTGTATGTATGTGTGTGTGCCCTGCAATGGTTTGGCACCCTGTCCAGGGTACACCCTCATGCCCTGGGATCGGCTCCAGGCCTCTCTGACCCTAAATACATTTTAGGATTTAGCAGTTTACATAGGATGTAGCAGTATAGATAATGATGACAATGATTATGATTTTGGTCATATGTGCTAGATATGAGGTTTATCCTATCAATTTCCTTTCTTCTGCTGGCTGTGCAAACTTACCTCACTTACCCTGCCTCACACAACATTTCTGCCTGGCCTGCACTCACTGCCAACTTGACCCAGCCTGCCCAGTATCCCCTCTCAGCCTATCCCATCGGCCTTCTTTTCCTTACTTCCCCACCTACCCTGTCTAACCCACATCTCCTCGTTCTTACCCTGCTTCTACTAAATAAATTTTGTTTATGGCAGAGTAATCAAAACCAGCTTATAGTAAATTTCATTTAAAAAAAAAATCAATTTTAAACTGATTTCTGTAAAATCTTAGAGCTGTCCAAGTTTTTGCAGTCAAAGTTAATTTCTTTAAAATGTGCATATACAACAGTATTTGAATAGGAATAAATATAAATAAATTAAATAAGCCAATAACTCTAATGAGCCAGTAATTCTATATTGCCACAGACAGTAAGATAAAAAAATGCTTATAAACCACTAAAGAGAAAAACAAAGAGGCATTTTCTGAGATTTTATCAGGATTTGGATTTTGTGTTCCATTTTTTTCAATCAGCGGTTATACTTTTTGAAACACTATGCTGATATATAGTACAATACTGTATTGCAACACAGAAATCTCAAAATGATGTTAGCAGAAAATATGTTGAGAAGTTGTAGTTGAGAATGTATTTAATGTATGTAATTTATTTCATGTACTTATTGTATGAAATGTGTTTCATTTGATAATCTATTTATCTGCAATAAAGATAAATTTTTTTTTTTTTTATCTATTTCCTCAAAGATAGTTGGTTGGCATCTGTCAACAGTCAACAGACTATTTCAAAACAGTAAATTTCACAGCTTTACAAAGAGTTACAATACTAATAGCTGAAGACTCGACTGAAGGAAAGTGTAGTGTAATGGTATTACATTAAGGAATCAAACTAACCCAGTTCACGCATCCAGGTTTGTTTTACCACAAAAAAAAGGTACAGATTCCATAAACAAATTCAATAATATATTAAAAACTAGCATAAGTACCCAATGTAGCGTAATGGGAAAAGGTTTTAGAAATAGTTTATTTAATACAAAGAAATAAAATTTTGTAAGGTTGAGTATCTTGTTTCCGCTAAGTTGTAATTCTTTCATCATCAGCCAAATACACTCGCAGATATTTATTTATTTAATTATTTCATATTCATATTCCCAATGTGTGGGGCGGTTGCATGAGGGGGCATTTTAGTGCATAACATTGCGCTCTCAGTTCAGATATATTACACGCCCTCACCTCGGACTGCTACGGATATGTTTGCTCTAATGACCCATGTTTTATCTCATTGCTTGTTATTAACACCATGGTTTCAGAACATGTGAGACAAACTGGTTTTAAATTTTCCTGCAGGAAAAATAAACATACATTGATCTGTCCATTCATCTTTGAAGGTGCAGTTTTCATAGTCTACTTGCCTTTTTTTTGGAGTAAGCCATGCTGTGTCACACTTTTGTTTCTGTTTCTTGAGGATTGTGGTGACTTGCACAGTAGGTGCATTATTATTATTTCTGTATCTCTGTCTATACGAGTTGCTTGGCTCTGTGGAGGGAAGCGTATACATGAAACACAAAATAAATACTGATCAAGGTAACACAGGCCATAAAACATAAGCCAGACAAATACAAAAAATTATGAATACAACACTTACACAACACAAATGAAAATGATCCCAAAAAAACAATGCTTTTACTTCATAATTCTTACAGAATAAAAAAAACTTTTACATCATAAGCATTAAGTCCTGATTGATCTTACTGAATCAGTAACACACTCTTATTAAGGTTTAAGTGTGTGTTGGTGCAGGAGGAGTGTAATGCACACTGAGGGACTACAGGGACAGGACTGAGAGTCACTGAGGACTAAAATGAAGCTCAGACTAAACACCATGTTTTGCTAATCAGAGGTGACTTCAATCACATGCACACCTGCCATGCTGCCGGAATTCTGGGATTGAACCTGGGATCTTCCGAACCGTAGTCCAATGCCTTAACAACTGAGCTACTCCTGCCCAAGTAGGGCAAATGTACCCAATTTACCTGAGGAACAGTCTGAAATGAGACAGTTTTGGTAGCAGATTCGAAATTAGTTCATTAGGTCATGAGAAATGTCTCAAATCAAAAAACTCAGTCAGTGGATTGGAAAGCTACATGAAAGTGTCAGGATCAATGATAGATATTCTGGATAGGTGTTCACATACTTTTGGCCACATGGACCATAATAAGAAAGATGCAAGATATCAATGCAGCCGTGGTAACTCAGCTGGAGATAGAAGTGCTGGAGATAACAGAGAGCCTGGAAAACAAAATAGAATAATATAGCGCCTCTCTCTCTCTCGCTCTCTCACACACACGCACAGCAAAAGTAAGGTCAGGGATGGCTGGTTTGGTGTTATCTGTGACTGTCATTCTGTGGGAAAGAAAACTACTGTTACAGGAATGTCCCTGACTCTCTCTCTCTCTCTCTCTCTCTCTCTCTCTCTCTTTCTCTCTCTCTCACACACACACACACACACACACACACACACACACACACACACACACACACACACACACACACACACACACAGATAAGATTCATACTCTCTCCCACAACACAGGAGAAACTTTCCCAAAACACATTTTAGGTATAATAAACAGAACAATCGTCTTTGTGCCATGTGAACTCTAATTTAAATATCCATTCTGTTTTCCCTCCATTCTATTCTGCTAAATAAAGCTGAGTTCATTAATAAATGTTGAATAGTTGCCACTGGAGACGACATCTGTGAGTCTGTGAGGAGAAAATAAGAGAACGTTTTCTGTGTTATCAGGCTTCATTTAAATTCTGCATCTCCAGGCACAGCAACACACACATACAGATCCTGTGTGTGTATGTGTGTGTAACATTGGTGCAAAACCAACTCAGGGTCCAGTGTGACCCACGATGATCTCCATGACAGCCTTTTATGACTCACCTTGTTGTGCAACTTCCATCTTTCATCTTTTTAATGCCTCACTGACACTCTGTGCTGATTACGAGGAGTGGTGTCATCCGGCAGAGTGAAAAAAGATAATTGGCAGGAGAAAATAAAAGCGAGAGGAACAGAGAGACTTGTGTAATCACACAAAACAATCAGTGATATGTAGGATGTAGAGATGCAATAAACAGGGAGTAACAGTTTGCATCATTACACACACTTAGTGCATTACTAAAGACAAAGGACATAAGGACATAAAAAATTGCTGTTTTTTTAATGCATTGCTGTCATTTATCATTGGTTAGACACACACACACACACACACACACACACACACTTGCACCTCTCCTCAGCTTTCTTATGTGTGTCCTGTTTCACATGGCTGAATGAGCAGTTAGTTAATCATCTAATGAGGCCAAAGGACGTTGCACTGAACTGAACTGAACAGTACCCTCACACACACACACACACACACACACGCACACACACACACACACACACACACACACACACACACACACACACACACACACACACACACACACACACACACATCCTGATCGTGACACACAATAAATCAGAAAAGGTGCCACATGCTTTAAAGAGCATTCAAACACTCATTCTTTAATTGATTAATCTTCAATATGCTTTTATCCCAGACAGGGTCACAGTAGGTCCTATCCCTGCCACCCAAGAATTTACCCAGGATGGGGTTCCAGAGAATCTCAGGACACCTGCAGACATACAGTCACACCTATAGACAATTTATTGTAGCCTATTAAATTGACATGCATGTTTTTTGGGATGTGGACAACTTGAGACCCCTGAGAACACCTCTACAAACACTGGAACCAGGCAGTAAAGTTAGCAAAATTACCATAATAATAATAGCAATAACCATAATAATCACCATCATCATCATCATCCTAATTATATATTTAAGTATGAATAATTGACTCACAATGTCAAATATATATACTTTTGTCTTGCATCTCCAAGGTTCAAAGTGTTAAGATCTTACCTCTGGACTGTATGTGGAATTTTCAATTTAATGACCTCGTGAATTACCTCAATCGATTTTAATTTCCATGCAGGTTTTTTCAAACTGGCAGGCAAATTTAAAACTCTTGGTAAACTCATAAATGTATTAACAAACAAAGGTCAGCCTATGGCAGACAAGAACTATAATCAGGAACCAGGAAACAATACAACGGTTAGGAAACTCAGTTACACTGAGTGATACTTCTCATTGAGTGAGTGTTTGCAGTACAGTGTGTGTATATGATTGAGACAGGTGTGATGAGGTGTGACATCCATGCAAAACCCATGCTTGTTGGGTTTTGCAAATTCACTTGACAATGCTGTCCTCGCAAAAACTGTTCCAGAACATTGCTGACCGCTAATCTGCCCTGCAGGAATATATACACTGATCAGCCATACGGTACTATTAACACCATCATCCATATATAACATGACCATGTTCAATAACATTATTGATCAATTACTGTATATACCTGTAAATCATGGATCATGGGCACCCAAGGCTTATCTACAGTCATGTTCAAAGGTTAGTATCCCCTTATTTAATTTGTGTTTTTGTGTCAAAAAAATAAAAATAAATAAAAATGTGGAAAAACCATAAAAATTGGTTTGCCCACACCTTCTAATTTCATTTTCTGATTTTTATTGCTCCATTGGAAAAATATGCAATAATCTCCTTTGAACAGCTGATATTGAGATGTGTCTGCTAAGCCTTCATAAAACCTCTCATTTAAACTCCTGCTAATTGGTAACTGGTGGCTCGAAACCCTAAATAAACTTCTACAGGAATGGTTTCATCATTGTGTTTAATTGGTTTTGGATTTAAAATTTAGGATTCACAAACACAATTTTACTTAATCCTAAATGCTTACTATTCATTAATTCATTAATGAAAGCTAACTTTACAGGGCGAACCTGTCTAGTGCACTATACTGTATGCCTTATAGGTTATCCTTTCACATTTTAACGAAAACAACGGGAAGAATTTTGCACCTTACCATACTGTGATCTTTAAGTGAGTGTTACACCCCTACTCCCATGCTTGGTAAAACTTTTTGTATGAATACAGTTTATTTAAAATGTACCTCTAAATATACAACAGTAAATTTATCATCTCACTACAAGAGCACTATATTCAGGACAGCATGACTCAAACTATTGCATCCTTTCTGGTGGTTTACACATTTAGGCATAGAACATAAATAGCAAATGGGCTCAGAGAAATATCTGTAGTGTGCAATAAAGAGAGGTGGCACACTAACTTTACCCATTGCTTGGATACAGACACAGTGTATATGTAATTATAAAGGTGTACAGATGGAGTAGCTGTGCAGAAGCACACCTGAGAAGCTAGATGACCTGCAAGCCAAAGGCCATGTGTGGGAACCAGATGAGATGCACCGATTAGCTTCCTATGAAAAGAGAAGCCTGGCGAAATGCTGTGATCTCACTGCCAGACAGCAGCACTGGGACAGACAGAGAGGGGAGGAGAGATTGAGGGCTCACCTCTGAATGATGCACAGAGAGAAAGAGAGCGAAAATAAGGGAAGGGAATGAGAAGTATGGAATGGAACGGTAGGATGCATGTTGAATGACATACCATCATAAGCAGCTTGGGTTACATAGACAGGCAGGGAATTGTGGGTGCTGTAAGCGTTGGTACTCGCTATGTGAGAACACTCGATCAGTTACCCCTTTTTGTCTTTGTTTTTGTCCCCTTTGTCTTTTGGAATGCTTTCTGTCTTCTGTTGTCTGGGTTTAACGTCATCTCTCTTTCACTATTTTATGTATTTTCCATTCATCGCTCCTAATATTCATCTGACACCTTGTGGGCCACAGAGCATTTAGAGAGGGAATGAAGATGGATGCTTAATAACCGGGCAGAGACGCCACCCTTTGACCTCAAACTGTTCCAGACTACAGTGGTGATACTGGAAACATTAGCTGTGCTTCTCTAATAAGTGGCACTGTGCAGCGAGATGCAGAAAAAAAAATTCATGTAAGATGGGATAAACCTGATTTTTGTTTAGCATGATTTAGAGACCAGAAATTGCACACAGTAACCAGATAATTACGGAAGGGATTTGCTTTAGACTCGGTTTGGACTGGAGGGAAATGTGTTATTGTTTCTCTTTCCCCCACAAACCCCCACCCTCCTATAACCCATGCCAGTCCTCATCAGCTCATGTCAGTGTGAGTTTGCAGCTCCTGTAGCTCTTAATTCTGTCTGATGGCCAGACAAAAGCTGAGCAAGGGGTTGCGGAGATGTGAAGGCTCCATGCAGTGCATTCCTGGTCTTGGTAAAGAGGTGAAGGGTGGAAAAATAATCTACATCAATATGCACTTGAGAAGACATAACAAGATAGCTTTTTGCATTTTCATGTTTTCCTGCTGCTTTATTGCCATTTTACATCTCTTTTACTCCCACTCTTTCCCACTCCCTGATCTTGACAAAATGACTGATATTATAGCTCTTACAGCTTTACTTTTTCCCTCTGCCCAATCATATTCTTAGGAAGGCTACATTTCTCCCAAATCCAGAAATTGAGTGGGCCTGTGATCAGATTTCTTGACTCTGGAAAGTTTCCAGTCGCTGTTAATGGCGGGATAGCGCTTAGCATTGACCTCAAGCTCTTAGTGTGTGAGGGAGGGTGAAAGAAAAAAAAGGAGAAAGAGGAAAAAGCTACCCCGCTAAGCCCATTATTTTTGATGAATCGAACCGCTGGTATTTGCCATGATGAAGCGTTTTAAAGGGTATGTGTGCTTTACATATTAAGCGTAAGGTTGGCCAGGGGTTACTTACTGTACTGAATGGGACTTTTGAAAGATTGTGGGAGAAACAGTGAATAAAAAGAGAATCAATTTTCTCCATAAATACACTTAAACACACACACACAATTGGGCAACACAGAAATAACTCCCTCTGCTGGCCATTTTCTTGCACTTCCTTACACTAATAGCTTACAAACTTACTCCCTAATTATAATGAAAAATATGAAGGTTATAGTTTGATTCTAAATCTTTCCCATGTCTTTTTTTTTTCTACTGTTTAAACAGAAACTCCTGACATCATTAGTCACCTTTTTAATCTTTATTATAGGCTTCATTCTAAAAAGAGATTAATTCAGATTTGAACCTCAGACATCCACATACCCTTGTTTTCCATTGACATTATTTTTTTGGCTAGCCCATTATCCCCCCCCCATTTAAAGGCCTTTGTCTAATAATTTGAGGAAGACTCCAAATACACATGGAGGAGTTTACAACTTGTACTTTTGGCTTTGAAAAAAATGCAGCATTTCCCCAGTCCAGACATTTATGATTATTTACAGGACGAAGATGGACTGCTTCCATCTCAACTAAGAGATACATGTTTTTTTTTTTGTTTGCTTATAATCATTTTTTTGTGAGTGTGTGAGCATGGTAAAAGCAGCTTAGTTGTATTAATTTCAGGCTAAAAATATATATCTTCTCATACCTGTTATTAAACGAACATATATATATATATATATATATATATATATATATATATATATATATATATATATATATATATATATATATATAGTTGTTAAATAAAATTCCTAAATTTAAAGTCCTTCATTTCACTATATCTTGTCTCTGATTAAAGCATCTTGGTGCTGGAACTTTTACAATGTGATGATCGCAGTCTTTAAAATATCATCCATCCAAAATGACCCTTGAAAACCTGATATTTGTCCAGCTAGCTATTTAGGTCATGTGTATTTATAGCTAATGCAACTAGCAAGCTATTTGTCTAGTTCTGTTGGTAAACTGTATTTCATTAGATAGATAATTATTTAGATTTGTTTAGATAGCACACTCAAAGGACAGACACTCATTGTTGTATTTTATTGGCTAGATAGCAATTAGTTTAGCTAGCATACACGAATAAACCCTAACTCATTGTAACTAACTTGCTTATTATTAGCATGATAGCAAGCTAGTTTTAAATGTGTATATATATATATATATATATATATATATACTGTATACATGTAAGAATCAATAAGATTCTCTCAAGTGTGTTACTACAAACAGGCTGACATATTACTCAACTTTAAATTCTCACTTTATCTGACAGTAAATTAACCAGTTAATTTCAGTTTTCAAGCCAAAACATACGCAAATATGGGTGTGAATGTGAGATTTCATCCTGTTCAAATAAAGAAATGCAGCAAGTAAAGAAGGTTGAATCACAATTTTTTGGAAGTAATGAATAATGTCTGTTAAAATATAGATTTATTGTGTCTTTATTAATAATTTATTTGTAATTACCAAAAATTATATTTTTGTTGACATTTTTCACATCTCTATTGTTTATAGTTCCTGATCTCACTGCCACATTACACGGAAAAACAACAATGGTTTTTGTGCTGATGGCTTACATGAAAGTTACCTGGTTGTCAAGCTAATCTAGTCTTGAGTAATGTAAAGGCCACTTCTACACATTCCGAACATAAACTCTCAATTTCTCAATAGAAAAGCTGCTTGTGACAGGTATTACAGTGAGGCTTTGGTTAAAAAAGCTAATAGAGCCTTAGGTACACACTCGGACTTAACACTTTTCTCTGTGATCTCAGAGTCTTTGTTCAAAATTCCTCATACATCAGAATGATATTTATATTAATCATTGATTTGTCATCCTGCGATCCTGAATACAGGATAAAGTGGTATAGAAGATGAGCGAGTGAGAGTGAGTGATTGATTTGTCATGACATATGACATTCCGAGTACTGTAATTATAAAATGGTTAAGATGCATACCTTAGAAATAGTGTCCTCTGAAATAGCATATTATATTTTCTTCTTAATATTTAATAACAAAATTTCATTTTCTATAGATTTTCTCTTTAGTTAGCTGTAAATGAATACATCATACAGTAGGTCATAAAATTGGAGCATCTTTGCTGAATCGAGATCATGGAAGAAAATAGAGAATACAACCAGCAAAAAGCAGAGAGAAAGACTGTAACTGCATTTTATTGATGGAGGGTTAAAGAGGAGATAAAATCCATTTGATTTGGATTTGGATGAATTTTTAATGTGTCTCCAGACTGGGAGTGTGGGGGGTCTGGGAAACGAGGTCTATCGACCATACGCTTCTATAATGCTATCGTGGTAAGCAATGAAAGGACTATTGTTATTGAATGCTGAATTAGATATCTTAGTGTGTTCTTTTTTTAATGTTTGTGTCTGTGTGTGTATTTGCCTGTTTGTGTGTCTGTTCGTGTATGTGTGTGAGAGACCCTGCAGCTCACCTTTAATTATGAGTCAAGAAGGAATAATGAGAGAGAGTTGATATGGCAACTCTGAGGCACACACACACACACACACACACACACACACACACACACACACACACACACACACAGCCAGTACAACAGACGCCAGTGCTCTTCGTAATCAATGAGACTTGGAACCAGGTCTGTGTAATATCTAGTCTCTGCTTTGTGTGTTTTTTTTTTCTTTTCATGGATGGAGTCAATAACCACAAGATAATGATTCATATTTCAAAGGTCTATAAAGACAGTTCTTAAATAAATGTATCTGAATCATGCAATTCAGGACATTTAACATGATTAAGTTTTTAAGAGATGCATCCATAAAGATATATGCCATATGAAACATAAGGCAAAATTCCCGCATACACTACATGTACGATTCAGTGTCTTCTTTTAACATCCAATTTTTATTCATATTAGATTGAGAGTTCAGGCATTAAGATTGAACTCTTATTGATAAGGCCATCTCTGTGTTTATAATTGATTTGAGCAGGATATCTAAAGAGAGACAAAATGAAAGTGACACAGAAATCTATAACCATCAGCCCAATAGCAGCAGGAATCTTGACTGCGGAGATGTCACTGAGCTCACAGCCTGACTCTCTCAGTCACTCCCTGAGGCGCAGTAGGCAGTGTTATTCAAAGTCTGCTTATTATGGATCTTAAACAAGTTAACCAATTTATTAATATTGATTAGTCTAGCACATCAGTATTATTCATTTAATCATTCATTCATCAGGGGAAACTAGGCAGGGTACACCCAGGGTACGCCCTTAATAGGCTGCCAGTCTATCACAGAGCACACACACACACACTCACCCACTAGGGGAAATTTAGAATGCCAATAAGCTTAATCTGCATCTCTTTAGACTATTGAAGGGGGGATCCAACAAACAATGGAAGAACATGCAAATGTTCACACACAGTCCCGGAGCAGGACTAGAAACCTGGACCCTAGACCCTTGCATATATGTGCAAGGCCACTGTTCCACATACATACATCAAAATTATTTCCCATATTTATCATTTATACAGTGCATTTCAATCAATCAATCAATCAATCCCTTCATTCTTAAGTAACTAGGCCTGGAGTTGATCAGGATTGTGAGAGCATTGCACACAATGTTGGAGAATCCACCCTGGATGTGATGCCAGTTTTTACAGAACTACATGCATACAGACTTTCATACACTCATTCCCACCTACAGTAGATTCAATTTAGCAAAGCCACACAACATGAGGAGAACATTCAACAATTCACACATACACTAAATAACATAACTAGCTCTACAATACAAAACACTACTAGGTAAAAATAAAATTAGATCTACAGAGTACACATCATATGCAATTTAGGAGTTAATCAACAGTAAGCTCATCCTTGAAAAAGATTTATTAGTATTAAAGATTATGGGAGAACTATTCGATTGCCAAATGTAGGGGGAGAATAAAAAACATGCCATAATATGTACTTAAAACATTTTTGCTTAAAATATCAAATATTATGTCCAGTTTTATGGATCAGACAACCAGTAGCTTATATGAGTACAGGACAGGACAGGGAGCCATCTTGGAGACCTTTTCACCTCTCATTTTCAGAACAGTCAGCCTTCATTATTGTTCTTTGAGTAAAGTGAGAGGATGTGATGAAACCACAAGGAAAAATTATATCATAATTACTCTACCATATCATAATAGAGTTTTTTCCCCCATCTTTTATTATCAGCAGTGAAACCTGTCCTTTATTTCCTACAACAGCCAGCCATTTCGTTTTGCATCTGTGGGCTCGATATCACACACGCTATTGTGTGTCTGGTTTAAAGTAATGAAGCATGTGATGAGAGACAGTTCATTACTCCCTGAAAGAGCTAGTGATCAGTTTCTTTTCTCCAGCTTTGAAACAGAGCACTTTCAGAGTGGCTTGACTCCACAGTGCTGAGAGGAAACACTTACTGCTGAACTGCCAACTTTGGATGGCGGGGAGAAGACAGCTTTGTTCAGAGAGACTGATTGTTGCCCACTTTATGAGATCGGCTACACTAAAGTGTGCTTTTACAGACGCTGGTGTATTAGGATTGGATAGGCTTTAATAGTGGACTGTAGTGTTATTTTTCTTTATATGCTTACGTTGAACAGGATTGTTGAAGTGCACATTTAAGAATTAAGACCATGTATTTTACACCAGAATAGTCCCAGTTTCTATTTGATTAAATTTGGATTGAATTGGTTAATTATGAAAATGTTCTTAAAGCATGCTACTAAAGAAGTTAGTACCTGCTTCCTGTTTTACTATCATTTAGACTTCTGGAGCTTCCAAGGTCAAATAAATACTGACAAAATTAAACATTTGTAAAATTACATGTGAAACGCGTCCTTTAAACTTTAATTCCAGCTGACTCCTGCGATTTACAATAAAGTGTATATTTGCTGTAAGTGCAATTCCCTTGTTTCTGTCCTTACCTGATTTAGACCTTATGTAAATTCCTCCCTAGCAAAGACACAATAGTAAATGAAGGAGATTCCATGCCCTCAGTTGATATCCTTTCGTATTCTCTGACCTAAATGAGTGCCATAAACTTCTGCAACTCTGGAAATTAAGGTCCCAAAACCTCATTGTGGCAAAGAAATTAGCTGCTGTGTGGATTTGTGCTGTACATACTGTCCTATACACTGACAGAGTGTCAGGAGACTGTACTAACACTAGTTTAGTTTGATTCTTTTTGGCTTCATTCGAAAATGGAAGAGAAAATTGACAGGCTTTTGTTGCATGCCGGCTCCAGCCATATTTGATTAAGACAGACAGACTCTGATAGAGAAGTGAGTGGAATGTGATTAGCAAGTGATGGCTACTAGCATAGCAGACTGCTCTAAAGGTTGTAGATCAAAATTAGTACAAACACCCAAAGTGATCTAATGGGAAATGAGCAGTGTATTATATAGTGCTCTTGATGCATGCACTGTATTTAATAGATACTGTATATATCATCAAATCCACATGCATTTACAATAATTATTGTTTATAGCACATCAAATATTTAAATATATATTGAAAGAATTATTGATGGGACGATCATCGATTATAGTCAAGTGATTTCCTTTGCATTTCAGACGATCGATTATGAAAAATGGCAAATTGATTTTAATCATTAAAAATTAGTGAACCTGGACACAGCGTCCTGCTATACGATTTTCCTGGAAAATTACAAATACTGGTTTTACGGCTGACATTGACACTGTCCTTCTGCTTTGATGGATTTGTCATGATTGTAACATTAATGGTTTCAGTAATAGATGCTTATGCTAGTAATCCTAGTTAATATACAAATGTGTAGTGTACTCTGGGGTTGTAATAGTCAAGTCAATTGTTTTACCCAAACTGATGATTAATTATGGAATGGCTACTGACATACATCACTAGTAAAAAAACTAGCATTACTGTATACCGTAAAATAATATGTTTACATTGTGTTCAATTAATAACATTCCATGTGAAAATATGTTTGGCAGAGTAATTTAACAAGGAAAAATGTGTGTGACGTGTCAAAACATATATAACGGCCAGAATCAGTCACAAGGTAGCAAATTGGGAAGAGCAAGCACGTAGTTCTGATAAGCTTGTCAGTAATATCGGATGAAATAGAGTTGTGTACAACATAGTGTAAGCAGTATAAGCTGTAGTTGTGCTCTTACAGTATATGAAAAGATATCCCACAGCACCTAGTATTCTGAAAAGGGAAAATAAAGACTGTGTGTGTTTGCATTTATTATTAGAAAAATCTTGTCTATTAGAATTTTGTAGAACTGTGATTTTAATCTTTATTAAATGCATTATGTGGAAAGAGAAGGCAGGAATGGGACATATTAAAAAGTCAAGGGAAACTTTGTACGGCTTCGGAAAGCAAGGGTCACAAGCTTTGTGTAAAACGAACCTTGTTGTGCAAATCATGCAAATAAAAATAAACGATAATAACCTTGCCATGACTGGAGAGGTAATTATAGTAAATAATTACAAAAAAAAAAAAAAAGGAGTCGTAATCAAGTTTGGGAAACATTTGGAGCCACCTTTCTGTTTTATGCTTCAGGTCTGGAAATAAATGCTGGCTCGATATAAAGGTTGTTGAGTGGATTAAGCTAGTTTCCCTTCTCTCTCTCTCTTACACACATGCGCGCTCACACACACACACACACACACACATAAAAGAGCATAAGCCAGACTGACTCCTCTCCAGCAGAATGTTGTCTCCCTATAAAATATCATTTACAGCCCTCATCCTCTTTATGCCTTGAGCCGTTCTCACTTTATGCTATTCTCTAGCTTTTTACATAAGAAGCAAATAATGGACTCTGGAACAGTTCTCACATGTGAAGAAAGATTATAAAACAATTAAAAACAGCTATTACAAATGGAAATAACCCACCACACAGGCACACAATAAAAGGCTAAAGAAAGAATGCAAGAACACAAATTTTAAGATTTCTAAGTAGTTTTAGGCAGGTTTAAGTAGCAATAATTCATGAGCCTGTAACTGACAGCAGGTGTTAGTGATCAGATTTGTGCGGCTCAGGCAAGGTCATGAGACTTTATATACCTGCCTGAATCTGCATTTCCTAAAACACAATTCCAATGCTATGCTAATATTCATCTGTATAATATATTCAAAATTATACAAGATTATTTTAAACTTTTACATTTTAAACAATTTGGAATTTGCATGTAACTCATCATCAAACCGTAATCATCTCAGTAAAAGTTGTTTAAAGCAGCCCATGAATTTAAGCCTAAAGGAAACAGAGTAGGATCCTTACAGATACTTAATCATGGAATAATGGAATAATGGCCTTAATGAAAATGATCATTAAGGTTCTTGTATATCATGGTGATACTAGATCTCATAAAATAATAACCTGTACTTGGGAAGTTTATGAGAAAGGATGTTAATTCTATGCATTTAATTGAAAAGGTTCAGTATGTTAGGAAAACTTACTTGTACATCAGTATTTCTGAGATGTATGCTTTAATCAACAATTTGTATTTTAGAAATTTTATTTGTACCAGCAGGACTGTCTTGTATGTTTGTTGGGGAACACGGCACTTTAAACACTTCTGTAATCTAATGGCTTAATGTTTTTACTGGGTTAAAGCAAAAGCTTCCCTTACGTCTAACGAACTCGAATCCCGTAAATATTTAGACCTGACTTTAAATGATATCCAGACATTTAAGCACAAGGGCACTGTGACCTATTGAAAGGCTCACCAAACATAGACACACATTAAAACACGCTGTAGGGCTCACAAAAATGTTCTGGACTAAAATAAGCTCTTTTGCTTTTTAGAAGAGAAGGGTATAAAGTGGTATCCAGTGGTATTCTATAATGCCCTATCTGTGTGTGTGTGTGTGTGTGTGTGTGTGTGTGTGCACGCGAGTGTGTTTTAAGAGGATCAGATGGCAGTGAATGCTTTGAGCAGTGTGTAACAGAACATTTCTGTTGGTCTGAGGATCCTGTCGCCCAGGCCTGGTGTCTCCTGGTGCTCTGGGGGAAACAAGAATCTCCCGCAACTGCTGTGTCTAATCTCGTCACTAACCGCACAACACGCACGCCTGACATGCATACACAAACACACACACACACACACACACACACACACACTGCATGTCAGGGCAAGTCAGAGGCCCGGTAGCCAAAGAACTTCCTTGTGTTATCTGCCTTACCCATCAGCCATCTCTTCAAAGCAGACTCCTGTCCGCCAGGATGGAGGGAAGGGGTTAGACGGCAGTTGGTCATCAATGGACTGAGGTCCAAAGCCAACAAACAGCCATACACTCATACTCAATGATGTGAAACGTATTTAAATCATGCAAGTGTGTCTTCAGCACAAGAACACGTGGTGCACATTAGATAACGGCTGACAGTAGAGGAAGTACACTGTGTAAATGTGAAAGCCCAATGGCAGGAGTCTGCTGGCATTCAGTTGTGTTTTAAGCATGAGGTTTCGTGCGTGTATGCTAGAAAGAGACTGAGAGATACCGGCAGATTAGATATAGGTAGTAAATACGGAAACAGACAGACTACTCAGAAGAGCAGGAGACTTTGTTATCATGATAAACACAAAAATGAAAATAATGTCCCGCACACAAACATCAGCAAACTATCTTGCTCTAGTGATGTTCTCGCTAACTATATAGCACTGTATTACAAATGTGTCAGTGAAAGCATAAATATTTTACAGTTCAACATTTACACTGAGGTCAAAACATGTTTTAATGTCTGTTTTAAGGTTTGTTTTTTGTTAAAAAAAAAATTGTTTCAGTCATGCCATGTAAAATCTTGTATAATGTATTCAACAAGTTCACTGGTTGTCTCAAAATACATGAACACAATGAGAGTAGAAGGAATCAACATTTCTGTTTTTTTCTTTATTGTCTGTTTGTTGTTTAGCTATTTGAACAGTTTATACAAGCGTTTTTAATGGGAGAGAATTGTGGTTTTTTCATTAACAGTTTTTTTTCTTCAACAAAGTGAATCTGCAGGTGGATTTGATCAAGTAGATGGGATAAACTGTTTGGTTTTGAACATCATTATGCTTGTGGCAGCCTTTAAAACCCTTTTCATGTAGTCTTTTAGAAGACCAAAGACTATTCTTCAAATAAAATGTGCTTTTTACTCACTCACTCACACATTCATACGCTTTATCCTGTGTACAGGGTCTCAGGGCGCCCGGAGCCTAACCCAGTAGACTTAGGGCATGAGGTAGGGATGGACAGAGAGCCAGTCCATTGCAGGATACACACATACACACATACACTCACTACAGGAAATTTGGGAACATTAATCAGTCTAATCTGCATGTTGTTGAACTGTGGGAGAAAACAGAAGTACCCTGAGTAAACTCCATACACACAGGCAGGAATCGGACCTGGCCAGGAATTAAACCAGGACTCTGGAAGCACAAGGAGACAGTGCTAACCACCAGGTTTGAGGGTAACGTGCTACCAAGTTATTCCTGCTGTTATACCCCTATTTCACTTATGCGGTTTGACCATGCGAGGACCAACGTGCGGAAACCTAATCACAGGGCCAAAACTCGTGGTAAATCATGATAAACCATACTTACGGCCACTGCACGAAACCGCGTAGGTAGATAGGGGTATTAGTAGATAACAGATAATGGGCAAAACTTCACTGAGTGATGATGGTAGAATAATTATACAGGTCTTGACTAAAACAACATGCATGAGGAAGCACAAAGGAATTTTCATTTTCTGCAATGGAAAAGTACTCTAACTAGTTACTTTTATCAAAATGTAACACTGTAACTGATTACTTTTTAAAGACAGTAATTTTCTAATGTAATTAGTTACTTTAAAAAGTAACAAACTCCCAACACTGCTTACTACTAAGCCAGTGTGCTGCCAATGTGCTGTTCATTTGTATACATTTTAAATTGTAAGTCTTGGTTACCCCAAAAAAGATTTTTAGACTTTCCACTAAAATGAAGGAACATTTTAGAGGTTTAAGCAGTTACTAAAATTACTTAAATTACAGTATATACAGTACTGTGACAAAATTTTGAAACACCCTTCATTTCTTTATATTAAACCAAATTAAATTAAATTATATAGGGTGGCACAGTGGTGTACTGGTTAGCACAGTGCCCTCGCACCTCCAGGGTTGAGGGTTCGAGTCCCGCCTTCAGGTCTGTGCGCATGGAGTTTGCATGTTCTCTCAGTACTTGATGGGTTTCTTCAGGGTACTCCAGTTTCCTCCCAACGTCCAAATTCCTCATTTTGTGTGGATGCTTGTGGCTTCTGATGGATTGGTACCCTATATAGTGCCTGATTCCCCTGTGATAGGCTCCATGATTCCTGTGACCCTGTACAGGATAAGTGAGAACGATTGAGTAAATTATGTAGAAAATGTAAAAAATGCAACATCACTTTCCCTTTTGTTTTTTCCTGCATTCAGCATCACCAGTATACTGATCACTGGCCTAATCTGTAATCATCTGCACCTGTTTCTCACTCGTTCATGCCTTAAGTTAAATGTTTTTTATGTTTAAATGATTCATACAGTAGGTCACTGTGTTGCTTAACAAACAATAAACATTTCTCAGAAAATAGCCAGCTACAGGGACTGGACTTAAAATGAAGGGCCAAAATCTTGTCAAACATGAGAGCCAAATAAATCCTTCAGGAAGCCTGGAGAAATATTCCTCTGTTAAAAATACAAAAAAGTCTGGCTCATTGAAGGCAAAATATGAAGTGCTGTAACACAGTACTGTATTTATGTTTCCTTAAAGTTTAGGTGTCAAATAATGTTATAGGCATTCATTCACTCTCATGGACGAAAAAAAAAATAAAAAATCTAAATGGATTTCTCACATATTCACACATACGAACAATACTACTTGTGATATAAATGACACATGATGTACATATAGTATAAAAAGTAATATTTAAAAAAACACTTAATTTAAAAAATTACACATTGGAGCCAGCAAGTGTTCAGTTAATGCATGGTTTTCTGTAAAGCTGTTTGAAAACATTTATGGCATTTGGCAGACGCCCTTATCCAGAACAACTGACATTTGTATCTCTTTGTAGATCTGAACAGTTGAGGGTTAAGTGCCTTGCTCAAGGGGCCAACAGTGGAAACCTGGTAGTGCTGGGGTTTAAACCTGACGTCTTCAGATCATTACTTCAATGCCTTAACCACTAAAATACCACTATAATATACTCACAACAGAATATTTATAAAGAATTTTGAATCATTTTTATTAGCAAATGTAAAAAATGGAGAGGCAATAATGACAATCTTCTGTGAGTCGGAATTTTCGACTGGTACTGAGCTGATAAAGGAAATTCCTTTTCTAATGGAGTATTTTAGGTTGTGCAGTATTGTGCAGGTATTACAAAGAATCAATGTCCATAAGCTGATCTCTAATAGACTCAATGTAAACATAATATCATGCTATAAGCACACAGAACAGCCTGTCTCTGATATGTCACCCATGTGACTGAGAATGTGACCATGATCCCTGTTATCTCTGAGCTCATGTGCTTCTCTGGCATTATATGTGAAGGACAAGGACTCCTGATGTTATCAGTTCCTATGAAGAGATAATGTTTCTGGGTTTTTTTTCTGTTCGTATTGGTGGCAAAAAAAACATTAATTTTTAATCTGAATGATGTAAAGTTAATTTTATACAACAAATTATAATTTGTAATATCTTTTGTAATTTACATTACATTTAATAAACAGTATAGACAGTGCTATGGACAATGAACCCAATGCTACTCTGTCAAAGTTTCAGTTTGTTCCACTATATTGTCTTTAATATACACTTTTATGGAAAGAAAAGGTAGCCTGTATTAGACTTAATAAAGTATTTATTGCTTAAGTTTTACAGGCCTTAAGTGAACTGCGTTTAAATACTGTAAATATGGACCACTGACTGAACTCATAGATTACTGTAAAGCTTCTATTAAAACTAATCTGAGCTAAACATACTGTATAAATGAAAAGCCGGTTAAAGATATGTGATAGATTTCTTTACATTAAACAAAGAAGATTTGATATAAAAATAGCACACAAAATACTCACAATTATAACTGAAGCTTGTCAAGTGTGTATATGTGCGTTATGTATGTGGTTATGACTTTTTGGGGTTTGGTAATTGACAATGCTCTCTCTCTCTCTCTCTCTCAAGACAACAGTGGAACTTTATTTTTCTCACACTCTCAATCTTCTCCCCTTACTTTTTTCCTCTTGCTGATATATTTACCTTTCTGGAAATCCCTTAGCGTGGAAGCAGACAGTATTCTGGCAAAGACCAATTTAGTTCTTTCCCCTTTCCACTTGATAGGTTTTTGACTAGCTCTGCTGTGTAGTTTTGCTACCACACACACTCTGCTGTAAGGCTTTCCCTCAAAACGCTATTAAAAACAACGGATGGCCGCAGCAGTGCCGCAGTGCTGATGAAAAGGCCTACAATTCAATTAGCTGCAGTTCTTTAGCTTTGGCTGTCACTTATGTAAAAGAAAAGCTGCTCTTCAAGCTTTCAACTGTTCTCCAGAAAAATTTTATGAGCTTGTTGAAGTTTGAAAAAAGCAGTTACTTGAAAAAAATATCAAGAACATAACTGGGGTTGTTTATTGTACATGTGTTTGCTTTTTAATAAAATGTGAGAACCTCATGACATTTCCTTCTTTTTAAACACACTTTATGACTATTTAAAAAAAAACTTAAGGAGAGGATTCTGTCATGGCATATATATATATATTCTTGATATGATCCTTAACTGAGATGAAAAGATCCGAACAAATCAGCTGTTCTATTTCCCTTTAAAAGTCCAGTGTGCACCCCAAAACAGGGGTGGGTAGCAGCTGGCTGATAATTGACATCTGATTTCTTGTGCACTTTTATAGATGTTCACTTAAAGCTGAGTAGAGCACATTTATTGAGTTAATTACTCAGTTTTGGTAAGTATTCTATTTTTTTTTTTATCATATGATGTTTTTTTTGCTAAAATTAAATTATTTGGGAGAGACAAATTGAACCAGGACTTTAGGATACACAGAATAACAAAACACAGTTATAGCAATAAAAACTACCTCTATGCAACAACTCCTAGCTCTGTAAAGAGTTCCTGTAATGTATAAGTTGTCTTTATTAATGATTGTGTGTACAGCAGTTCCCACAGGCACATCCATCTCTTCCACAAGTTAGTGACAAGGTCTCGATTGATTTTCCAGGATCAAGCGTTCCAATGGTCACAGGGATGACTGAAGTGGGCTACGAGCCAGCTCAGCATGGATCATTCACATGATGTATGGGTTTCTTTTACTGCAGCTAAGTCTCATCACTGTCCTGTGCTTGAAGTTTTATTTCAACGGTTTTACGCCTTTATTCACAAGAAATTTCATCACAATTCCCTGTTTGACTTGAACTTAGTTAATAGCAATTTTTATTTATTTGTGACACTTTTATACCTTTGCTTGATCAGGAAAATAGTCATCGCATAAAGAAGCATCTGCCTTATAAAATCAAAATGGACTGAAAAAAAAATCACAATGATGGAATCATGGATTTTTAAGTCAGTTACCAGCCATGGAAGGTGACTTTGCCAACAGAATCTTTTTGAACTGCTGCTCCTTCTGCAATAATTAAAAATGTGCTATCCAACCTCTTCTACATACATGAGTTCATGGATGCTCAAGATCAGTTAGTCTACCTAAGATTGACAAGGAAGATAGTATGCCATTACTCCTATTGTGGCATTGTTAGGATTAAGATTTACACTCCAGAGAGTGGAACCGTATAAAGGCATGCATATTGTACCTGTGCATTCACCCCAGTGTAGACACCTTCATTTCTGAACATGAAAATAATATGAAAACAACAACAACAAAAAACGTATATATTAATATTTTGGCACTAAACCACCAAATGTCTGTTCCTGCATTGAAATAGATGTGAAAAACATTTTTTCTTCTTTCATCATAAAATTCTTTAGTCAGGGAAGTGTACAACCCGTTATGGCTGCTGCGTACTATTCTCCAATCATGATTTCTGAATTATATTATAACCTATAGTTATACATTATATTGTACTTTACAGGCAGCTGGTGGATGCCTGATCGGACTTACTGTATATGGCAAGTACAGTACCTGTACCAAAGTGAATCTGAAATAGTTGAAAAGGCTGATGCTGCTGTAAACTAAAGTTATTGTTTTGCTTTTAATGTTTTTCCTAATCTTCAACAACGCTTGTAATTTAAAGGATTTTGTGTGGAATAAAACCTAAAATTTTTTCCTTGTTCCAGTTTGCTACTAGTGACTCACTACACTATTATTAATACTAAATTGCATATTTACATGACCGCAATCGCAGCTGCAGGCTGATTATAAACTGTGGTAGGTGGAGTTATGGCATTTTGTAAAGGAATGAAAACAAAAATATTTTCTAAGCCCTTGCAATACATCTCAAAAACTTCTCAAAATTGTGAAATCTAATTTTGTAGTCAAACGGTTCAGTTTTACTTTCTCCACTGACATTTCAGTTACTTCAACATGCCTTGTTAGAAACATATACACCCACTTAATTTCTCTTTGTTCCAATAGTGAGGAGAAATTTCTCTGTAATTAAGCTCAGATCAAACAGAACCTTCTCGGTAATAGAAACCTGATGACGCAGATCTAACTAGCTCTGCTATATCAGTGTCTTAATAAATGACTTTGCACTATATACTGTTGGATACCTTCAAAACTTTTCCCAAGGCAAAATACACAGGTAGGCTTAAAGTCATTTTTAATTATACATTGTATTCAGTCCATATTTTTATTTATTGTGCGACAAATAAACATAAACATAAAAGGTTATAAAATTCCCTTGTTATTCCACATTGCGTCGACTACTTTGTTTTTATTTCATTTGTTTCCGTCCTTGAGTGAGACCTTCCTCCTACTCTCCCTTAACCTCTGGCTTTGTCTACTCTTCTGAGATGCTTCTCCATCAACTGTTTCCTTCATTTTCTGTGTTTTGCTGCAGTTACAGTAACAACAGCCTTCTTTGTTCATGGGAAAAATCATGTAAGTGACCTTTTATGGCAGCTATTTCATACAATGAATGATTGTGTGGTGTTTACGGATAACATTCAAGTAATTAATAACATCAAATGCATTCACTATCTTAGATATCTCCACTTCTTACATTTATATACAGACAAATAGTGATGACCTTTTACCTTTCTGCAGAGAGTAAGGCTCTTTTGTGTTTGTTCTGGTAACTTATTACTGTACACATAGTATTGTATAATATGGAAATGACTGTTTGTCATGCAATTTGTATTAAGAGTTGTTTGAAGAGCTTTTAATTACGCTGAAATATGGTTAAATTATGCCTGGTGTTCTGGAGTTGTTGGGAAATAACACATTGTGTGTGAGAAACTGTGGGAAAGAAATAACATTGTGTAAGTGATGAAGAGAACAGACATAATACACAGTTATTAGGCAAACTGTCTCGCTGGAGTTCCCCGAGGATCAATACACCACAAAACGTTCATGAGATTTCTGCAAATAACTGACCACTGCAGAATTCGACCAATTATGAAATCTAATTAGACTGATTGTATAACACACTAATGTAATAAACTGCCTCAATCCCTGATCCTTCTTCTTTTAGGCTTTTCCTCTTTTGCACTCCTCTCAATGTCTCGTGTGGCATGACCTTGGTGTTCTTATTAAATCTCACCTTTGTTCCAGTAACATCTGAACACACACACTTAGACACATACAGCCATTAGTCAGTGCTGTGTAGGGAACATTGAGTAGAGAATTAAGGAGGAGACACAGGGGCTTTCTCAGGCTGAATCAGCACGCTACCTAAATAGGGAGACCCCCCCTCTCTCGCTTGCGCCCTGGGTAAAGGCAGAGGAAGTTTGTGGTGGTAAACAGCAGACACACAGACGTCAGCGTGGCTTGGACGCTCGCTTTGGAATGCTGGGAATTGTAGCCTGTGTGGCGGCCTCTCCTCACACCAGTGCCTTTCTTTTGTGTGTGTATATGTGTGTGTGTGTGTGTGTGTTTGAGAGAGAGCCCGAGAGCAAGAGCGAGCGAGAGAGAGAGAGAGAGAGAGAGACTTCCCTGCATATGGTTTAGTGTTTAAGGTTCCATTTCCAGTCTCTCACATTTATGAATGAATGAAGTTTATTCAGTGGCCTTTTAATAACCAGAGCTTGATGTCTCCACATTGGCAACTGAGTGACATGTAACTGCTGCAGTTAATTTCTCCTGACCCAGGACACACACAGATTCACACATAGAGAACTTTTATTTGCTCGCTTAGCATTCGAGAAGTAGGTGGATTAATCCCTGCCTTCTCCAGAGCACACAGGAAACTGAGGGATGTAATTTCTCTTTTTTTATTTTTAAATCACAGTGGTGTCTTGTGTATATATTTCTTCTTCACTACGTGTTCTCTGCCCGAAATCAATTTTAATCATTATGTGCTTATTATCACTTAATTTCAACAGGCTTTTTATTATCTTTGTTGTGTGGTCTCAACATTTTTTTGCATTATTTGTAAGAATCTCAACTTTCTGAACATATTACATCATATCAAATTGGTACAGTGATTCACAGGATAAGGCTACTAAGATCATGACGTCTGAATCATTTAGTTTTAAAGGAGAAATCTAGCATTTATATCCTCTGATTGTATGGTCTCATGAATTATTATAATGTTCTGCAATTTATGCTCTTTTTTTTCAGGTATAATTACTGAAATTTTATTAAAAACTGTTCGAATCAGTTAACTTCTCTCTAAAAAAAAGATACAGGGATTTAGCAGTGAAAGGATAAGTGAAGGGTATACAATGCTGGGAAAGTTTTCTATAAGTAATTGGATGGTGGCAATTTTTGTCTTTTTGGCTCAGTCCTCCAGCACAGTGGGTTTGAAATGAAACAATGACTATGTGGTTAAAGCGGAGAATGTCAGCTTTGATTTGAGGGTATGTACATCCATAGTGGGTGAGCTTTGTAGGAATTATAGCCCTTACTAAAGTAACAAAAAGGTCAAGTTAATTGTAGAGGCAGCATTTTCATTTCGAGTTTGTAGCTGTTTTTTCTCAATTCGAGTGACTCTAAACATTTTATCATAAAACACATAATGAATAAAAAAAATCTGAAAAAAGAAAGCTTTTCAACAAAATAGGTTTGATCTGTATTTTACATACATAAAGTGTTCATTTACTCTCAGCTTCTAATGCTTGAATCATTTCACTCCAACCTCTAGATTCTCTCTTGAATTGTTCAAGCGGCCAAAACAAACATGTTACTATACAGGATTTTCCCACTTGCAGACACACATTTCCCAAAACTACTAAGAAGAATCCCATCATTAATCTCTTCATTAATCCCATCCATATTACATAAACCAAATTTTCAAGCCAACAGAAAAAAAAACCTTACTTGAAAAACTAAACACTTAAACTGAGCCATTTCTTTCAGAGCCAGTGATGACATGGTCTGGTGGTTGGTTTTAAAGCTTAATAAATAACAGACAATCTGTTACAAGTAAATAAAATCTACTGTATGTTGGTAATGTATAGGTTTTAATCAGAAAAAGCAGTTGTTTAGATTTGCCTTGATTAAATATACATTTAAATGCCATTTTGTTTGTTGAATATTTTATAATTAGATTAAAACAGTAGGTAGCATTGTTTTCTCAGTGCTTTGGTCCTGGAATTGATCCTAAACCATAAACTGTGGTTTCCTCCCTCCTTCCACAACATTTAAGTTTGCAGAGATATCTATAATTTTCTCAGAAGCAGCGACTACATTGCACATTAACCCTCACAGAATACACCATGTTTACAAGGAAATTTAGTAATCTGTCAGAAAACATGTTGACATGCAGTGCTTGTATGTACTATACATGTTTGATAAGTATAATCAGTAAGGTTTGGTGTTTACATCAATAGATCTATACACGTACTGAGAACATACAGAGTCTACTGCCGATGTGAACTGAGAACAGCAATTACTTTCATGTCCATCTTCCTCCTCATTGATGTCAGTGACTCAGGCCTCACCCAAACTGTTTCCTATTGATACATTAGAATGCAGTATTGTGCAAAAATCTTGAGTCACCCCCCATTGCTTCATATTAAATGAAATTCAATGATGTGGATTAAATTAAAGAATGGGAACGAATGTTTTAATGTGACAGGCTGCAAAGCATTTTTAAAATGGTGGTTTATGAAGCAACCTCTGCAGCGACCTCATTTCTTCTCTTGTCTGTTCCAGCAACTCAGCATTCAGCATCACCAGTATACTAATCACCAGCCTGATCATCAGTCATCATCTGCATCATGCTGTAAGTTAGGTGTTTTTTTTAACGCTTGAATGATTCATAGGTCACTCCATGGCTTAACAAACAAAAACATTCCTCTGAAACTGGTCAGTTACAGGGACTGGACTGAAAATCAGAGACAAAAAAGTCCTTCAGTCTGGAGAACTATTTCTCAAGACTACATAAAATAATACAAGAATGTTTGGCTCATCGGAAGCAAAACATGAAGTAATGAGGGCTGGCAGTAATGTATATTCCACTAAAAGGTCAACGTCAGCTGTCACACAGCATCCTGCATTGTTGTGTGCTGTCCATCAAAGCATCATTCTTATTGTAGTAAAGAGTACTGATACTTTATTTCAGGGATAGAACATAGTCATTATGTTTGTCCTCATGTGCATATGATTATGTGTGTCAGTAGAAATGCTGATGAGGTAGAAATATGAATATGGAACCTTGACTGGAGCTCTGAGCCTTAAGAAAGCACCAAGACCCAGTGAAATGTCAGGCAACATCTCAGGGCCCCAGATTTCATTAGCATGCCTTTGCCTAAATAGTAATTTGTAGGGAAAAAAAATTCAGTTGTCAAAATGAAGAGTGTCCACCCATAAAGAAAACAAGTATACTGGTCATGTGGTGGAGATGATTAATTAATTTCACTATGAAATGTTGGCAAGACTTTATTCTGCACACAAAACTGACATTCAGCTTGAAGCATAACATTAATAGGCTAATTTAGATTTCTTGATAGAATGTATTTCATTAGCAGTGCTTGCTCAGATTCTTTAAAGTTTATCCAGTTTAGATTATAAAAGAAAAAGATAAGATTTAAGCAGTCATGCTGTTTTAAACATCTGTAATGCAAGGCTTAAACAATTAAACAGACTTAAAAAAAAAAAAAAAAAAAAAAAAGGTATTCTATGGGGCTAGCCATGCAGGTCTGCAGTATACCTTAGGGAAGGTACAGGGGTATTGAACCTTAATGAATCAATGGGATTTCATAACGGCAAGTGGCAAGTAAGCAAAAGAGAGAGAGAGAGAAAGAGAGAGAGAGAGTGTGTGTGTGTGTGTGTGTGTGTGTGTGTGTGTGTGTGTGTGTGTGTGTGTGTGTGTGTGTGTGTGGTTTGGGGGGGTTAGAACCACTGAACCACATAAAGTCATACCCATACATGTAGAAAATCCTCACATACATATACATAACACGCATATACACACATGACAAGCTTGTGATTTTGCACAGGCTGAGGGTGATGCATTAGCAATATCCTGAGCAAACAGTCTGCCATGGATTTGTTTGCATATAGTATTTCCTTGGCAACTGGAGGTATAGTTTAGGCAACATTTAATCTCCAAGGGGCAATGGTGAACTTCCTGCTCAAATTTACTGATGAGGGAAAAGAGCAAGAGAGGCATAGGGGCGCAGAGCGGAACTGGATCTATAGGTAAAGGGGATTATAAATGTTAGCATTCAGAGAGAGAGAGAGAGAGAGAGAGAGAGAGAGAGACATGGTGGTCTTGTCTTTAACATTTGCAAAGTTTTAAAATCATTGACATTTGTAAAAAAAAAAAAAAAAAAGAGCCAAAATACTTCAGGATAAAATAAGCAGCGTGTATAGCATTGTTTTCATTCATTCATCTAATCATACTAATCACGTTATGATCCTATTTCAGCAATGTAAGCATAGCAACATTCATCACAGCAAAATATTTAGACTAACCACAACAGTCCAAAATTGTTTGACAAATAGTCATGTGACAGGTAGCCCGAGGAACACGTGGCTGCAATAATGAGTTAAGTGATGGAAATATGAGTGACTAAAGCACTGTAGGCCAAATTCATACAAACTCATATGTTACAGGGTTTCATGTGAATCTGCAGGGGTGGTTAAGGAAAGAAGATTTAACATTTCTTCAGTATTTACTCAGCACAGTCATTTGATTCAGCTCAGGAAGTTTTTAACATGTATGACAGATAAATCTGCGTATGAGAACATTAAAAAACACTTCCTATGCTCGTTAACAGTAATCAGACTAAATTATTTAATAACCTCTGTCCATTCCAAGAAAAGCAGCACACAAATCATTCGGGTGTGTTTTGAATAAAGTTTGACTCCAGAGAGTTGATTTAATGAAATGCTTCCTAATTTTTTTCGGACTCTTTTATTTCACAGAGCATGCTGTATGTAATTGTAGAAAAATATATATTTTTTCAACAGTGTTTCGTAACAGTCTTGCTTCATACCCAGAAAAACAGACCCTATATAGTAAAGTAAATAATAATACACAGCAGCAGAGTGCTTTTACTTTTCTGATTACAAGATGAATGAAATGGTTTACTCCACCTAATTCGTTCAAATTCCAGCAAAAGTCTAGCAACAACAACATCTGTCCATCAACAAGGAGCCTCATGAGTACAAGCTTGTGATCTCAAATTCCCGCAGTAGGAAAATATAGACAAATGATCTGAAGCTGGTTTGGACCGGGGTTGACAGACTGTGTGTTTTAGTTTTTTATTTTTTTTTTGCGCAGCCGAAAGCTGAGTTGTAGTAACTTTATAGCAACATGCAGTATCTTGGAAAAAAAAACATTATGTGTTTTTAGACTAGGTGTTTGCTTTGATCAAATCTAAAGAGAAATAACTCAAATTACAGTAAGCTTGTCCAAAAATGCACAAATGTTGGCAGTGTTTGCTAGTATTGAGACATTAGCTACGTTGCCGTAATGTAGATGAAAGTTAACTATTTAGTTATTCATTACCATGAAAATCTAACCATGGGTTGCTCTTTATATACATACGTACATGATCCTATGATGATTGTTTTTTAAACAAAATTATTTTTCTGACTGTTCTTATCACAAAACTGTGAAACCAAGAATATGATCAAACATAACTTTTTGTAGCGGCGCTACAGTGGCGTATTGGTTAGTATTGTTGCCTTGCACCTCCAGGGTTCTTGTTCAATTCCCACCTCGGGGTCTGTTTTCATGTTCTTCCCATGATTGGTTGGTTTCCTCCAGGTTCTCTGGTTTTCTCCTACAGTCCAAAGACATGCAGATTAGGCTAATTGGCGTTCCCAAACAACCTGTGTGGTGTGAATGTGTCCGGTGATGGATTGGCACCCTGTCCGGGGTGTACCCTGCCTCGTGCCCTAAGTCTCCTGGGATAGGCTCCATGCCCCTTGTGACCCTGTGTACAGAATGAAGCAGTATAAATGATGAGTGAGAGAGTGAGTGAATGAGTAAATGTTTTGTCCAGAATCTTATTGATACCATTTTAATCAGGAGCACATACCAATGCAGCTGGCATGATAGAAAAAAAGAAAATCTTGCAAATCGGAAATGGCAAAAATAAGATTTGAGCAATGTGTCCGAACGTAGCTTTAAGAGATGAAGAACAGCATTCACTACCACAACTATGTACTGTATACCGATTAGCATGATGATAATTACTGCTTTAGAGTAGAGGCGATTACCTACAGGACTCCATAGTGCATTGAACGGTGGTATTCATTCTAGCTTGATGTAAAGAGAATCTTTTCTTTCTTCCCCTTTTTTTTAAACAGAAACCAGCCACTAAAGTGAAAGCAGGTTAAAGGGCACAGGATTACAGGGTAGTACAAATGCCCTTAATGTTAGGCTTTGAAAGCAGTTTGCAAAATGTTGACATTTACTTGAACTCTTGAACCACTTTGTGAGGCCCGGCTCTTTTTTGTACACTGTCATGAAAATACATGCGTGCACACACACACACACACACATGCGCGCGCCTGCTCACACACTCTGACCTACTCCCATGCAGATCTATTCTCCTTGTGTGAGGGCTTCACACAGGTATACTATACAACAGTGTTTATCCGTAGAGCAGTGAGAAGCCATCAGGACTGAGGCAGCCCAAATGGAGCCAGACACTCTAAACAGTGGGAGCAATGGTCCAATCACAGGCTGTAATTTCAGCGCATTTATCTCATTTCCTGCCTGCTTTGTTTTACCCCAGAATAATGGGGCAAGAAATGGGAAAGGACTACAGATAATGGGGGGATTCTGACCCTGCGCTTCAAAAGCTGATGATTTGTGGTGACATGGCAGAAAACTCGGGCAGCTTGTGGTTCATTAAAAACAAGACTGGAGACGGTTATGCCGCATTCGAGTGCTGGACGCCCTGTGATTTCGCTTTAAGGAACATTCGGTCAGGCTAGGAATGGAATCATAGCATGGGAAAATAAATCCAATGAGGGACTGCTAAAGAAGTGATGAATTGAGCGCATTTGATGAGGAACCATAAAGAATGAAAGTAATGCGAGGTAGTTGTTAAGGAGCTAAATAATAAAACTGTGAGTCTTCTAGTTATGTATAAATACAGTATACTATATTTAGGTCACTATATTCTCGGGATCATGTTGGAATAATAAAACATATTGTGCATCTGGAGTGTAAAATATAAGAGTTAGATTAAAGAGCTATGTTTCAGAGCTAAAAAAAAAAAAAACATAACAGATGAGAATAGAGCAGTATTTCATTGTGGGATTATTATAATATCGTCTTCAGTGCTTTGGAAACAAAAGAAACAAGCACCATATTCAAAACATCTGTGGTTAGGAAATACAGAATGGCATTTTGTTTCGACTCCTTCCAGACATTCGGTAGGCAATAGAAAAGAGAGCTTGTGTTAAATGGTATTTAGACATAATTTATTAGCAATGTGAAAAAAAAAAAGTCTTTCAAGCTTCAGTGTTATTATTTAAGACTGCCATTTTATTGCTCCGGTTAAACCACACTAGATAAAACTATTCGAAGTGTAGTCGTTTGCTCAAGGCTAAAGTTTGTCTGACAGAAGAAAAAGACAGTTTTGCAGAAATGAGTATGTGTGTGTGTGTGTGTGTGTGTGTGTGTGAGACAGAGAGAGAGAGAGAGAGAGAGAGCCTGTATGAGCACATCGTTTCATAAAAACCCCAGAAGTATTGTGCCTTTCTTTCTGTCTCAAGCATTTCCTTCCACAGCACTATTTCTGTGAGCTAAGCTTGGAATTAGTTTCAGAAGAGTTTGGAAACCATGCAATTACTGAGCGTTTTTGTTTGCCGGGTCTGAAATTAGAGTAACTCAACCTCACATTTATCCTGCCATTCTGTCCTACGTGCAGCCTGTGACACTGTACTCAGTGGAGACACTGAGGCTGTATGTCTGCGTGTGTGTCTCTCTCACATGACACAGTTAAATGACATGTGCAAAAGAGTGTGTAAGACGTTCACTCGGTGATTGAATCAGCTGTCATGATCAACTGATATGAGTCAGACAAAGTGTCTTAGCAATCATATGTCAGCCAAAAACCTGTTACTTGTTTCAGGTGTCATCGTCGAAACAGACAAAATCAGGACTCATGGCAGCAGGAATTATCAGAATGCTGTTATTTTATCCTTTATGAATGTTTATGTAGCATTATGTCAGTTGTCAGGAAGGGATATTATCACACACACAGACACTCTATTACCATATGGATTTCTAAAGGAACTTAGGCCATAGTAGTGTTTTTTGAATAGTTTGTAACAACATTGATTTAATCCATGCATTTAGATCATTGCATCACAATACCTTTCAACATATTAAATATTTTTCATTTAAGAGTCTATTTGAGGGGCGTCTAAAATAACAGAACACAATTATGAGCATAAAACCAACCCTTAGTTCTCTATAATGGCCTACTACATTAATACACTTATCCCAGCGTTTCACTAGCGCTTGAATACCAGCAAGGTATTACAGTACGACAGTGCCATGATCAGACTGCCTGCTTCATGGAACACTGTCCTCCCAGGAACTCCTTTAATGGCCCAAACCTGTGGCAATCACTTGCAATGAGGTCAGGACTGTATCAAGGATGTGCCAGTAACTCCTAGAGGAGTTCCTGTAATGTGCAAGTGATGTTGGTTGAATGATTTTGTGTACAGTTCATACAGACAGATGCGTCTCTTCTGGATCAGACTCCCTGAATATTTAAAGAACGTGTACATTGGATGTTGAGCATTTGCACCATTCAAATGGTCTCATCGTACTATACATGAAGTCTTCTGTAAATGTCAGATCGGTTTACACACTCATTCATGAGAACGTGATTTGAACTCCTTTCGCACAAACTTACAAATGTATCTATAGTTAAATCATTTCATCTATAGATCAGTTTCCATTTGTATTTGTTTAATCAATTTTTACTCCGAAAACTAGAATTATTATTTAGATATGAATGATATCAGGCGTTGCTAGTTAACACAATTGAAATGCTAGACCACAGATACAGTACAGTAACCCTGTATGATTTTAACTAATACTTATTATATACACTGCATGCTCCCATGGCAGGACAATAGGGTAAAAGAAATGTATCATTAATTTAGCCTCTTCAGCTAAACGTGGATGAACATCATTAAGGGTAAACACTTTTGTGAAGTTGCTTTCCCTTGTGGCCAATATAATCTGGCCAAAAATTCTGACCTCTCCCTGGGGGAAAGATAGAGGACCTGAGAAATAAGATAGGATGAAAGAGACAAAGTTCTCGAAACGATACATGCCCTGAATTCACTAAGCGCTTCTTCAGATAACATCAGGATTTGAAGCTGCGCCAGAACTCTAAATGTAGAGAAAGAGAAAGGCAGAGGGAAAAGATGACTAAAGTATACGCTGTCATGTACTGAATGTAATCCATATGTTATATGTAACAACTGTTCCACATTCTCTGTTACTGTAAACAGTGTGCAAGATGTGCGACATCACTGAATGTTTCTCATTTGCAGAGAGTTGTCATGTTTTGAATTAACGCAGGATATCCTGCAAAATAATACGTTTGGAAGGAGGCCATGTTAGTTTTCATGGTTTAGGTCTAAACCTGGCTCGTTTTTTGTTTATTAATGTTCGTTAAGTTTTTGTTATTTAGGACTATATCTTCACCTCTGCTTTTCCCTGTCCATCTTCACAGATTATATGGCCATGTAGGAATTGTTTATTGAGGAATCTGGATGCAGGCACATACAGGAAACAATTCACCTGGAGATCTGGTGCCACTCATCCAGTTAGAGTTTCATTCTATTGGCATTTTCCTCATTTGAAAATGAATTGAGGGGAAATCACTGATTTAACAATAGGAAGACGTTTTCCTTTTATTTCTTAATAGTAATTTCAAGCAGTTTCAAGGATTTTGAGCATCTTTGGACAGTCCTGTTTTTTTTTAAACCAACTACCTTTCATTATGGACAAACAAACAAACAAACAAACAAACAATAGGTATTACATATAAGTCTTTAAAGAACAGAAACTGATAGAATTCTACACTGTAGGAAGATTTAAAGTATATAGATTTATAAGTAAAAAAAATAAGTTTTGTATTAAAATAAAACATAATAAAAATGTTATTGCAGAAACACAAATTTGGATTATTAAGAGCTTTTCCTATTATACAAAAATGTAAAACAAAACATGCAACCCTATTAAATACAGCTAAGGTCTGTATAAAGTTTATTTGTTTAGAGATTTAAATAGTTCTTATACTTTTAGAGCAACAGTTGTCTCCATATAGTCTCTTCTAACTGTAACAGCAACTACAGTATAAACTGGTGCATGTACTATAGAAGGTCATAATAGTGTGATGCTGTTAAGGTTGCATTATTATTGCTACACTTGATGCCTCTATAGATCTTGTCCTCTTTTTCTTTTTTACTCTGCTGAGCATTATAGTTAATCGCATTATTGTCCTTCTCCTCTGTGAAAGGCTCCAGTAGTTGGGAGGATAAAAGGGCCGCTTGAGGCCCCCGGGGTCCTGACAGGCTGCGATCAAAGGAGCGGCTGCTTAACCTGAGCAATGTTGCTTTGATACCAGACACAGAGACAAGGAAAGAAAGAGAGAGAGAGAGAGAGAGAAAAAAACAGAAAAGAGTTCTAGGGATGACAGTATTTCATCCACTGCTTCAGCAGGTATCGGAGTTTACCTGCAACCTTTCTTTCTTTCTCTTCTCCACCGGCAGTCCTCATTTCACCAAAATCATCCCATGTCTCTCAGATGCTCTGTGGTTTTATAGTTTTCTGAGGTGTAATACATCTTAGATATTCAGATTGTGTAGGTTTATATGTAAATGGGATTCACGAGGCGTGAACACTTATCCTGCTTTAATAAGATCACTATAGGTATAGATAAACCTAATCAGAATAGAATAGGATTGGTAGCACGGACCAGATAGAAAGAGAGGATGTGAGAATGTAATCCCTTTAAGCAGACACAAAATACACATGGTCATTAATTGTGTACCTGCAAAGAAGATTGGTAATGCCACCAACAGGCTAAGAGAGGTAAGTGCAGATGATAAGACACAAAGACTCGTTCCTGGATTAAATGCTCTGCTGTTGCATTGATATTGAGTTGCATTGAGTCTTTGGTGTGATGTTCTTATCTGAACCTGTAAAATACGGTAGATTTCAATTTCACTTCCATTCTGTAATTTCTATTTTCTCTTTAGCAATCTTTTCCCACTTGGTTTTCTTCCTCATAATGATCTGCTAGTAACTGTTGGTTAGCTCATGAAACTGCGTTATAAGAAATGACGTAATTTCCTCATCAAGATTTGTAAATGTTTGTTTCAAATCCTACTGATATCAAAATAATATGTTGAAATGTGTTCACAGGGCCTTCCATGCTGTTAGAATATTATGGTATTTGAACTCAATGACAAATCATGAGACCATGGAAGCAGCACTCCAAAAATAAATAGATAATTAAAAAAATGTGCATTTAAATACCTTCATGAATCATATTTACATTTTAAATAATTTTGCCCAATGCTTTTATCTAAAGCCTCGGACTAAAGCTGAGTAGTTAAGAATCTTGCTTTAGGGGTCAACGGCAGCTTATTTATATATATTATTAATGTATAATAATATATAGATGATGGCAAACTATTTGTTTGTTGGTCCAAAAATTTAAAACATGTAAAATGTATTGCGACAGCCTGACAAACTCTTCGCTTTGACTTAGATTAGCAGTTTGCATAAACTATATACTACCCACAACAATACATAGCATGTTGGATACAGTGACTAAAATCAAGGGTTCAGTAGCTGGACTGAGACCACTTTGGTCAGATGTTCTTTTTTTTTTTTTTGACCTTTTTTTTAAACCTCAAATTTGTTTAAGTTTACCCATAACCTCAAATTGGCTCAACTGTCTCAACTCTCTCAACTGTCTCTCCGACATATCTCTGACTTTCAATACACATTTATTTATTTATTTATTAGAGATACTTTTTAAAAAGATTTATATCTTTTAATATCAAATTGTACATTTAAATTTATATTTAGGTATTTGAAAGCTTTTGTAGGCAATTGTAAGCCCTTAGCTTCTTTTTATATCCTATTTTAATTATTATTATTATTATTTTTTATATGAAACGAATGGGCATGGTGAGAATTACGATTGAGTGCTGAGGTATTGTATCACTTTTTGAGAAGAACTTTTCTGGATGTGGATTAAAGCATAAAGGCATATTCATGAGTGCACGCAAACACACAGGAGGTTTGCGTAGAATTGTTTTCAGGGGCCCAGGGGCAAACAGTCACTCAAACACAACACAAAATTACCAAAGGTTTATTACAAACCATACACAAAGATGTTCAAACAAAGACACAGACTCACTCCCATGCACTCCTTAAAAAACCTTTTAGGCCATTTTATTAGCAAACTCTTCCTGGACATGCACATGACACACCCTGTACTAACATGTCTGCAGGGTATGTACAGTTTTACCAGAAAGTAAATACATCAAAACTATCCCAGACATTTGCTCTTGCAGCACTTAAACAATGACAGTTATTGCTCTTCAGTTTACTTTTATTGGGCTTTTAACTTCATCGGGATTGAGAAACATAACCTATTTATTCCTCACATTCAGCTGGTGTTTAAACAGTTCTAAAACTCAGCAGTTATTTAGTTGAATTTGTCTCTTAACTTGTCATGACACAATCCATCCACACAAACACACACACACACACACACCCACACACGCACATATATATACACACACATATGTTGCTCTACTGTTGTCATAACTCGCTACGAAAACCCAATCAACACAAATTTATATATATAAATTTGTGTTGATTGGGTTTTTGTAGCGAGTTATGACAACAGTAGAGCAACAACTTGGAACATGTAAAAAAAGTGTTGCTTTTTATTTAGAGATTTTGTTGATGATCATGAGAAACATTTAAAACAAATAAAAAAACTTCAGTTTACAGCATTATTAGCTTTCTAACTTACAGAACCAGTTTCAGTTTCACTTTTTTTTTTTTTTTACGACAGCATCCAGAGACGCATTATGTCAGAATGGCATCAATTAGCTGCTTATACGTCTAAGGGTGCAGCAACCATATCTGGCCGAACCGGACGCAGGAGCTTCCTGCACACAATGTACAGTATGTGTCCATTTCTCTGGTAACCAAAGCAATTATGTGTTTCCTGAGTGTTGTAGCATTATTTCCATGTTTACCTTTACCTTTAGTATTATCTTTATAAATATTGAAGCGCAGAATGGCTCCCAAATGCAGACTCCCAGAAAAAAATATATATATATTTAGACAGCCATGTGTTCCTACAGACAATAGTTTGCGAAAAAAAAATTTAGTCTAAAAATAAAAATGATAATTATCGAATTTTTCTATCAAGATGTTCATATGATACGGAGAGATCATCAGTGAGAATAGGATGTCTACAAGTGAGAAAGCCATGTGTGAAGGAAGCTAAATCATCATTAAGAAAGACTACCATCATAAAAAGAGCAACTGTTGGCTGAGTGATATTTATTATACACAAACAACTTAATAAAAAAGAAGAGAATAACTACTTTTTTTTTTAAAGGATACTCTGGTGTTTCTTTGTCCACCACATATGTAATGAATAAATGGTTACACTGGACACATTTCTCTGCATTTAAATTAAATGATAAATAAAAAAAAAATTAACATAATTTTAAATAAATGATAAATAATAATAAAAAAAGAAATAAAATGTAACTAAATTGTATTAAATATACATTAAATTTAATCACTCTAACTAAGAGAAAAGTTAGGGAAGTGCAATCAGAGATACTGTAAGTAGAAAAAACATATTAGATATTACAGGTTCTAAAATAAAACAGCTGGAACAGTCAGTGTATAAATGGATAGCTGTAGTTTTTAGCCATAACATGAATTCGCTTTATTTTTACTCTATATATTGTTTTGTGTAAATATCATTATATAGTATAAAGTGGGTCTCTTAATTGCACAACAAGCATACATCATAAGTCTCCTTTTTATATCCATAAAGTATTGCACACTATTACATAATTCAATAAAGTAAAAGTGTATTCAGAAGGGTTGCTTGTTTTGTTCTCATTAAAAACACATTTGCTTTTGTGCTGAGATTTTTCACGAATAAAGATGAATACAGATCACACTTTTATCCACACACAGCATGGTTCATATGATGCATGCGGGCAGGTCTATTTGTTCCTGTGTGTATGTTGAGGAAAAGAAGGACAAATCAGCATGTGGGTGTGTTTTGTCTCTTTTACTCTTTTGAGACCTGTGGAGAATGTGACATCTGACCTTTTCTTTGCTGTTTTCATTCTAGTGGATAAATAAATGAGTGCAATCATCCTCTGTTCACCCGCATGCACGACTGTGGGATGTTCGACTCTGCTGAAGTGACAATTCTGGGGCAAATAGAATTTTTTTTATGGATAAAATGTTGGATTAGAGGAATTGTCAAATGTTATTTTATTAACTAAATTGTCAAAATTTATGGATTATTTTCTCCCTTTGACATAATGACTGTGCGGTAGGTTATTGGGTTAGTGCTGTCATCCAAAGATGTTGGGACACGTGGCAGAGCTGGACGGTTTAAAGCAGTGGCAGAGAACATATGTGCACTTTTCATCTGCTTAGACTATTAAAAAACACAGCTTCATACAAGAGAAGGATATAAAGAAGAGATTAAAATGACTATATATAATAAGTAAAAAATTATTCTCAACAAAATTAAATGTGTCTAGATTTATTGGATTCCCACTCCATTTACAAAACCTTTGCCATGACCCTTCACCTGAGCAACTCCTAAACCAAACAAGTCCTGGATCAAATTTCATGTTTATGAGACTAGGAGAGAGAAAGAGAGAGAGAGAAAGAGAAAAAGAGAGAGTGAGAGAGAAAGAGAGAGAGAGATCAAACATACTGTCTTAAATGTCCTCTGTCACGATTGGGCTGTTTGAAGCTGTATGACTCGCTCTCTCACACACTCACTTCAAAGAGGGGGGAAAGTCGTCTGCCTCCTGCGTCCTGCCAACACGCAGACCACCAGGGGAAGTGAGAGAGCATGAGAAGAGAGAGGAAGAGAGAGAGATGGCAGCAGAGATTTGCCTGTCGGGGGGCTTTTGAAAGGAGGAATGAATGGATCCTGTTCAGAGGCCACTGATAAAGAGTGTAAGGGGCACCGGAGGGGGCAGCTGTGTTATAGGAGGAAGTCCGATTTAGAAAATAGCCAAATTGTGTCTGTGCATATAATTGTACATGTGTGTGTGTGTGTGTGTGTGTGTGTGTGTGTGTGTGTGTGTGTTTGTATGTCTGTGTGCATTTAGCCATATTAGTGGCACTACAGAAAAAAACTGAAATGATGTAAAGTCTGTAATTGTATATGTGTTGTATACTTTATGCAAATATATATAGCTTGCTATTATAGTTTACACAGAAATAATTGTGCTATTATAGTTGTATTTATATAAATGTATTTTATTTGAATTCTATCTATCTATCTATCTATCTATCTATCTATCTATCTATCTATCTATCTATCTATTCCTCTCTCTCACTCTATATAAAGTTTGGGGTTACTTTCTAACTCCATGATCGTCCCTGATTTTTATTTCTTTCCACATTGTAAAGGAATGCTGAAGGCGTCCCAAAAATACATTAATCTCCTTTGAACAGTTAATGATGAGATGTTTCTGCTACTTCTGCTCTGTAAAGACTTCATAACGCCTCTAATCTGAGGTACTGTTAATTGGTCATTTTCCAGGCTGATAACTCTAAATGAACTTCTCGTCTGCGGCAGAGGTAGGTTTTGGTCTCGCCCTCCTGGGATGGCCTTCATGAGAGACAGTTTCATTATGGTGCTTGACGGATTTTGCAAATGCACTGGACAATACTGTTCTTGCAAGAACTATTACAGAAAGGCTGACCTCTGCGTCTTAAAATAACAACTAACTGTTGTTTTTCTTGTTGTTACATAATTACCTAATCTCATATGTGTTATTTTATATGAAATCCCCAGTATTGTTGTAGAATCTAGAAAATAAATCACAAAAAAAAAAATTATATATATATATATATATATATATATATATATATATATATATATATGTATATTCTCAATCACACAATTAAAGTAAAATAAGAATTAATATGATGGTTTCATGTGAATTTCTCTGTCTTGTATATTTCTACCTGCTTGTGTATGTGTGTGTATGTGTGTGTTGTAAGTACTGTATGATCGATGAGGATTGTTGGGGGTTATTACCCATGGGGGATTTTACCCATGAACATTTTTACATATTATAAAGTATAATTTATTTTCAATAACCATTATTCCTGGTCCCTTCTGGAGTATTTTGTATATTAACTCTCTCTCTTTTGATCTTTCACTCTCTGCATGGTGGGATTTCATCTACTCTCACCCCTGGTGTCTTCAGAGAGATTATATCTAATAAGTCAGTTTCCTGCTGCTAGTAAGTCTGTCTTCACCAAATCTTTTTTTTTTTTTTTTTGAGGACAGATAACCCACTTTTTCTCTGAAAGTAACATTTTTTTTAATACTGTGCTTTGAAATTGGACATAATAAAATAGAATGAATCATTTTTGTTCGAAATGACTTTTGGCTGCAGTTTTCTTAGATCAAATGTACCATCCTAATTGTCCCCTGTCACGATTGTGCTGTTTGCAGCTGTATGATTTGTTTTCTCAAGCTGGAGCACAGAGATAGAGAGAAAGAGAGAGAGAGAGAGAGAGAGAGAGAGAGGAAATGAAAAAAAATGGGGGGGGGGGGGAAGGGGGGGCTTCTGTGCAAGGAGTGGCATCTCAAACCCTATTCTGTTCTGTAAAATGGGTCTCCAGGAGTCTTCTCATCCTGTTTCCATCCCTCTGCTCCCAACTCCCATTATCGCTCACAACGCCCCCTCTGTCAAACTCTTCCCTCATCAGCCTGCACTTCATCCTGTTGTCATGGCAGCAAGGACTGTGGGGAACTCTGGTTAAAAAGTGGTCCCTTGTCTACTGACATTACTTGGGTTGGGCCTGGACTTTGGGATTCCTCTGAACCACAAAAATGATCACACACACACACACACACACACACACACACACACACACACACACACACACACACACACACACACACACACATCACACCTACCTACAGTGGCACAGGGAATGACACAACTTCTCCAAAAGTCTCTTTAATGCTGTTAAATGTTGCTTCAGGCTTGGAAAAACAGGCAAATAACCAGTGCGTAGAAGTATTTATAACAGAACAATGTTGAAACGGGGAACAAACAATGTGCTTAGATGAACACTTTAGAGAAAAATCAGCATTTGGTAAACAGACATTTGAGGAAAACTTCCCATACTACTCAAATCCACCATTAATTCCAGAACCACATTTCAAACAACATACTGGAAACAAATGTTCCATATGCTGTTCCATATTTGGTAGACTTAAATATGTAACTCCATGGAGTTTGTTACATGTTTACACTACATTCAGAGATTAAATCCACTGCAAAATAGCTTATACACACATGTACACTGTACATCCTGTACACAGGGACAGTTTGAATCCAGTGGACTAAACAGGGGTGCCACTATGGATCCTGGGCCCCTCGGAAACATACTGTACTGGGCCCTCAACTTTAATGAAGCCAACCCTTTACAATTCCCCCAGTACTTTTACAGTATATCTCCCCTGGAAACTTACAGGCCCTTGGAATCATCACTCCTCCCCAAACCCCATAATGGGACCCCGGGCTCTCGGCTGCTGTTTGTTGTTCTTCCTAGTTTGAGGATAGCGTTTGTGTAAAAGCCTCTGTGTGCTGACCAGACTGACAGCTCCTGAATAATGTTAAACATTCTGGAGGCTTCCGGCTTTCCGTCTCTTGATCAAAAGTCACATTAATATGTCGTGTTTTTTTAGAGCTCGACTTTCCTGCCAGATTTTATCACCTGACTTCTGTGAAGGACTTTTGTGTCTTGGCGTCTCCTGCTGCAGTCGTCAGCTGGTATGGTAAACAGTGCTGCCCAGTTTGTGTTGAATCCCAGGCCCAGGATGTGGGAAACAAAGTACAAGGGAAAAAAAATAAAAGGATGCTTAGTGAATCTCTTTCTCCTTCTCTCCCTCTGTGTGTGTGTGTGTGTGTGTGTGTATTTTTCTTCCTGCCCTTTCACCTCATCATGAAATGACTGCCAAATGTTTTCTCTTTTTTTTATTTGATTTGAACCCTGTTGAACATAAGGCCAGAGTTTTCCACTTTGAGACATTTCCACTTTTCTTTATTTTCAAACTTTAGATAAATGCTTTGACATAATCCACCAGTACGCATGTAGCATGTGTTGGTGTGTCCCACTGTGAGGTCTCACTATCACCTACATAAAACCTTTAATAACTTCTAGGTAAGACTGGAAGTTGACCCACACACCAACCTAAAGGCAATCTACCTTTCTACAGTATATCACCAGTAGCAGCTCTGTCTTAGCCTTACGATCATGGGGTGTCAAACACTGGTTCATGTCCAGTGGCAGTGCCGTATTGCTTACGTTTTCTTACTTTGGCAATTTTTTTTTTCGCAGAAAAAATAATATCCTTGTTTTTACTTAAGTTGGAAGTTACTGTTTATTATGATCACAGTTGTTCCTAGAACAAAGGGGGTTGGTAGATAATGGCCAATCATCTCCTTTAGAACATGCTTCTTGTTCCAACCCTAAACTTTGGGCCTTGAGTCTGAACAATTAACTTGAATCATGAGCAGTGAGTAGAACTGCAAACAAGTGAGGAAAAGTAAAGCAAAGGTTTTGCGTTTGGGTGTGGCACAAAAAATGTAATAGAATACTGGCTGTGCATTGTATTTCACATTTCCCTAAAGTGTGAACTGATTTCATTCACGTCACTTGGATGACATTTGGACTAGTTGAGACGAAAAAAAAACAACAACAACAACTGAGCAATTTTTTTAGGGTCTTGGTGTTGTTCATTTCTCTAGTGGTGATTTCATTAGCTCATTTCCAAAACCTGATAACATTATGATTAAACTGTACAGCATTCAGCTATGTTCTGACAATCAGTTGCAACTGCAACAAGATACATTAATACCCAAGTAAAGCAATTTGTTTCAACTGTAATTCTTTAAAGATTAATAATATACATTCTGCCAGTATTATATTAAATACATTTTTGGTACATTGATTAAAGTGTCACAGCTGATACAAATACGTTTTACATAAGAGGGCTTGTGCTTATGCACGGGACCGGTGGAGGAAAGATGGGAGAAGAGGGCAGTGGAAAAACCATACATCAGGTTAATGTGCCGGACTCCATGAAAAGGAGAAGATGGCCGAGAAACAGTCAAACAGCATTCGGGCTCGAGAGAGAGAGAGAAAAAAAAAGAGGTTACATAAACCGACAAAATATTGCAGAGGTTGCTTTGTTTCTGCTTGACAGGCTAATGTTGTTTTACACAACCAGTAGGTCAGGATTGTTTGGTTCTGTTTGCTAATGTTTGTGATGGCTAATCCCAACTGGTTAGCTTTGCAGCTTGCAGATAAACGTTCACATTTTTTTTAATTAGATAACGTTAAATTACTCGTTCACAAACATTTAAAACTATTTTTTCAAGATATGCTGTTGGGATGTTAGCTATAGTAACAGGAGAGCAATGAGTATTCCTATCTGGAGCTGGGATGCTGGCGATGCAAAATCATTTATATGGTGAAACCGCAATATGAATGAATAATAAATGAATCATAGCATTTTTTAAGAACACCAAAATTACGTTTATTTGATTTTCAAAAATTTGAGCTGTGTTTTGTCAGAATGTCTGGCTGAATCTCAGTTCAGGCTCTGATGAGGGGGCTCTGCGATGCTTCAGCCTTGTCACTGCTGGGAGAATAATGCAATTGCCGTCACTCCATCCAGTCGTCTGGGGCCCCTTCAAAGCTCAGGGCCCCAGGCAATTGCCTGATTTGCCTGTCCTGTTGCTGTGCCACTGGTGTTTGTGTGTGTGTGTGTGTGTGTGTGTGTGTGTGTGTGTGTGTGTGTGTGTTTAGTCAGTGAATGAAGAAGAAGACAGGCGCCACTGTTTATTGTGTGCATGTTTGAGGAGTGTCGCTAAAGTCTGAAAAGAGAATAAATGCTTTAGTGACACACACTGAATGCTGAATGTGTATTCTGCCCACATAAAGCCTTGCTCTCAGTCAGCTTTTCAGAAGCACTGCATTATGCCTATGTGTGTCCACTTGTGTCAAATTCAGTTTGTAAATGGACATACAGCCTTTATGTGCATGTCTATGTTTTTTTTTTTTTGGGGGGGGGGGGGGGGTAGGGTATGGGCTTGCCTTCAAGCTAAATTTTCAGTATCAAAACTAAAACAAAAAATTGATCTTTATTCTAACATCTTTTTAAATAATTTTCATGTCACAGTAACAAAACTGACATATAGTGTCTTAATATATTTGTATTGTGTGATGTATTTTTTTTTCGACAAGTTGATCCTTAAAATACTGGCATGTGTTGCAGGAGATATAAATTCGTAATACTTTCTATAAAGGATATGTGACACACTCATATTTAACCACCTTACTCCACCCCATCATTGAGCATTTTCCTGTAAAGGATTTTTATTTTTAATGACTGAACACCGTCATACTTTTATAGCAGCACATACCATCATGGTCTAAAATAATGATTGTAGCACATTATAATGCTTCTGGTGAGCAGGAGCTCTGTATACCCACTGAACCCTTTCCTCCCTGTCAACACACTGGTTTAATTATTACTCTAATTTTCCTTCCATTTTCTGTGGTTTGCTCCACTTCACTTGCTTTCCCACATGGGGCAGTGGCCAGTACAGCGTCCGGTATAACAGCCAGCTTCCATGACATTTTTTTCCAAGATGTCTCTCCTCTGTTTTGCACCTGTGAGCATTTAACCAGAACCGGTATAAAGTTTAGATAAACGTATACACACTCATGATATAAAGCCTAAATTTAATTTTCAAATCAAGCAGCTTAAGATACAACTTGATTGACAGACTGGCAATCTTCTTATAAACAATTAACTTTGTAGTGATAATTTTACCTGTAGTCCAACACTTTGTTGGCGCTCACTCACTCACTCACTCATTGTCTATACCGCTTTATCCTGAATACAGGGTCAAAGGGAGCCTGGCATCTATCCCAGGGTACGGGGTACACCGCCGACAGGGTGCCAATCACAGTACACCAACAAACAGACTCTAAGAGCAAGTGGAAACGCCAATTAGTCTAAACTGCATGTGGGAGGAAACATGAGTAGCCAGGGGAAACCCATCAAGCATTTGGAAAACATGCACACAGAGACAGGAATCGAACCTGGCTGGGAATCGAACCCAGACCATAGAGATGCAAGGCGACAGTGCAAACCATAAAGCCACCGTGCAACCCCAGGACATTATAGTCCTTTACACATACAAACCCTAGTGGACATTTTTAGAGGTTACATAGAAAATACAATATTTCAAGGGTGGCTTACTGTATGATTTAAGGCCATAAATATATATATATTTTAAAAGCATACATTTGAATAAAGACTGGGCAATTAGTGACAAGGTTTATGTCAAAACCTATAAGGTGACATTTTATTTTATTTTTGTCTTTACATGAACAAGTAAATCAAGAAGAACCCACAGTTGTAGTTTGAAATATCTTTTAAAATAATGTATTGCCTTGCAACACATTCATGAGATAATTATATCCATCCATCATCTGTAACATTTATCACAGGGAATCTAGTTGTCAACCCTTTGCAGGGCATAAGCATACACAGTCCCACACCCAGTCATACATTTGGCGTCACTTTACAAAGATGAATCAGCATACACTGCATGTCGTTGTGCAGGAAACCAGAGTATCGAAAGGAAACCCATCAAGCATGGGAGAACAATTCTTTTTGGAGAATTTTGTTATGTTGAAGCCTGATACTACAGGTGTTTCAATTCATTTTTTTCTTCATTAATCTACACTTAGTGCCCCCTAATGACCAAGTGAACGCAGACTTTCAGAATAGTTTTTTTTTTAAATTAAAAATTAAAAACTGAAATATCACATGTTATTACAGTGTGTGTGTGTGTGTGTGTGTGTTTGTGTGTTAGTCCTCTCACTATATATGTTTTTGTGAAATTCTGCATTCTGTTAATTATTGCATCCTGAAATATAATAAATGTCTGATTTTAAATCCTGAGACTGAGACGGAATTTACAAATCTAAAATTACATTTTTCTGAGGGATTAGGAGTCTTGTAAATTGCATTATGGGTATAAGACTCAGAAATAAAGTTGTGAGAGCATTAATAACTGTAGGCTAAAAAGGGGTATGCCTGGTGTTTGTATAGGACAGATGGGGGCTCAGCAGCAGTGTAGAGTGCTGCTCTAATCTGCCTCTCTCCGTAAACAGCCTGTCAGAGTAATGGCTCTTAAAACAAATGAGCAGCATGTCATGTGTTGGGGCCTCCAAAGTGCTTTAACACACACATACATGAGACAAATGAGACAAATCACAGACTGGTTTCTTTTTTTTTTTATTGTGCAGTTTTCAGTACTTAAAAAAAAAAACTGACGACATCAGGACTCTGCAATAGCACAAGTGGAACGAGTGGAATCTGTTAAAGGTGTTAGGAAAATCATACTTGCTTCAGAAAGCACCACTCGGGACACATTTGTAAATTATATAAATAATAATATTTTGCATAAAAAAAGTTAAAATAAACCTCACACATACTTTGATTAGACAATCTGGCCACTCACACACTTACGCGTGTTAATTTAGGGCTCTTAGGAGACAATCAGACCACCCTGAGGTGAAGGAAAATCTTCCTACATCCCATCTTAATTGCATGTATTGTTTTTAGTTGGATGTGTCTAGGGAGTAGAGGCAGACACCGCAGAGTCATAGGTTCAGGATCACCCGAACGATAAGGAAGTCAGCAGGAAGGAGACATCCCAGACCCCTCTAGCGCCCAGACTGATGGACTCCCCCAAAGCACATATGCAAACTATGATTTCCCGTGCAGCAACACACACACACACACACACACACACATTCTGCTCTCACCACCCTTAAATGACAGAGGGACTTTTCATGGCATGTTTCATTTAAAAGAGAAAAATAACATCAGCAATATCCGATGGTTCGATAAGAGGACTGAGACAGAGCCGGGGCTTTGAGGGAGCGAGTGGGTTGCATTGCAGAGCATCTTGACTTAATTAGTCGATGTTTTCCATTTCACATAAAGCACCTCACAGCTTCTGTTCCTTTAGTTTAGACGCCTAAAGTCAGCTACTGCTGTGGGCTTGTTTAGTGCTGACACACAGCCACTGTTTAGATGACAATTTTTTATTGTAATGTGTGAAATGCTTTAAAATCGTTTAATTAAGAACATGACATATACAGTACCTACGTATGTTCAATACCAGGAGTTAATTTTCACAAATAATCTGCATAAGCTGCACTTAGACTGCACAGTGTCATACAGTATAAAGTAAAAACAGTGTAAATGCAGAGCAAAGAAAGGTTCACCAAAACTGTAAAATGATCTCACATTTACATTTTCCCCTAAAGAACGGTTAAGCTAAATGATTAACCTTGTCACTGCAAGCTAAAACATAAGGTTTCTTTTTCATGCCCCTGTGAAGAAACAGAAGCCCGTTGGACAATAGACATAAAACAGAAGTCATGCCTGTGTGTGTGTATATGTATGTGTGTGTGTGTGTGTGTGTGTGTATGTGTGTGTGTGTGTGTGTGTGTGTATGTGTGCGTGTGTGTGTGTGAGTGCGCATGCGTGCGTGCGTGTGTGTGTGTGTGTGTGAGTGTTTGGGGAGTGGGCACCATTTGTCATATGTACACATTCCGCTGTTTGTGTGCATGTGTGTGCTTGTGTGTATGACAGAGAAAGAGGTCAACTAGCCAGCATTCAGCACTTTGTATGACAGTGACAGTTGTATATGTTAGGATGAACTAACTGGTTCGGACAAACAGGACATTTTGGAGAGAAATGCACCAGTGTCTCCCTCTAACAGAACACAGCAGTGCTTGAAAGAAAGGTTAAAGGTTACTCAGACTTGTGCCCCTAATCTTTGACACCATCAAATTGGCATTTTTCCATACATTGTCTAGTTTTAAAATCAATAAGTAAAGTTTTACCTTATATTAAAATTTTACAAAACCACTAATAAATATAGAACTTGCTTTATTGTTTTATTTTGCTGCAGTTGGCTTTATAGGGTTAACAGTGAAGTATGTCATATACTGGTTTATGCAAATTTCCACATCAACAATGTTAAAAAATGTGGTAAAAAAAAAATAAATACACTCCTCGGCCAAAAAAAAAAAAAAAAAAAGTACAGTAAGTTCCTGGATTTAATTAAACAATTAAGTAACAGCCTTCCAATGGGTTAATTATTGGAGTGATTAATATGGTTAAGCTGGAAACAAACACCAGCAATGTTTCCATATAAGCGTTTTTATCCATTTTTATCGTCATTGACGGATGCAGTGTTGGCAGCACGGATCTGGGCCACTTGAGTTTGTTTTAAAGGTTAAGAGCATTTACTAAACAGTTGTGTGACCTTGTTATTATTATTGTTAAGAATTATCAATATAATTTTCCCAGCATATACTGGAGTAGGTGGCAATTGCTAGCTTTGGTTACAGACTTGATAGTTCGTTTCACATCTGAGGATGGCATGATGGCATAGTGGTTAGCACCTCCACTGTGGCTTTGCACCTCCAGGGTGAGGCGTTGAGAGTTTCGGTCTTTTTGCATGGAGTTTGTGCTTGGTGGGTTTCCTGTGGGTGTTCCGGTTCCCCCCACAGTCTAAAAACATGAAGATTAAGCTAATTCCCATGTAAATAAGTGTGTTAATGTGTGTGCTTGTGTACCCTGTGATGGATTGGCCTCCTGTCCAGGGTGTACCCCACATTGTGCCCTGAGATCTCTGGGATAGGCTGCAGACCTACTGAGATGCTGTACGGGGTAAAAGGTGTAGCGAATGTTTGAATGCATGCATGAATAAATGAATGAATGAATGAATAATATAGTGCATTAGGAATAATAATAATATATATTATAAATTATCTAATGAAATGCCTTTAAAATCACAGTTACAGTATATAGTCAATCCAGTGAATAGCCCTTTGTTTAGTTAAAACTGGTACTTCATTACATTATGTAATTTTATACCAAATCATAATTTAATTTAATACTTTTTGGACGTTTCTAATGCTGTGAGGTTTGGTTGCCCTTTGTTCACTACATCACGCTTGACCCTTTTGCCTTCGCTGTCTGTAATATGCTTTACTGTTTTGGTTTCAAATATTCCCGTCCACTCTTCAGTGTAAAGGCCAAAGCCTTAAGACTGAAGGGAAAAAAAATGACCATTAGATGAGAGGTTGCATATAACTTTAACACTCCAACAGTTCATATGAGCTCAAGATGATCTCAACACTGCGCTTCTGGAAACAGAGTCAACTAAGTTCAGAGTGTTGTTTTTTTATTGAGCTTGATCATATTAAAAGTGGAAATTTGAGAAGTCATCTTATCTCATGCTATCTTTGAAATGAAAAATAAGATCTAAATTGAATTGCACATATAATATTGGATTGTATATACAGTACAGTATAAGAAACCAATAAAGGCAATGGTCTCTACAACAGCAGCAAAACGTTAGATGTCGGCCAAGAATGTAATCCCAAGGTGGGATACTTAGTTAGTAATAGTATTTTATTATATGATTACATTACAAAAAGGTTTACACTAATAGAGCCTCTCCCTTAAACATAACAAAAGAGAGAAATATTGAATGATAAAAATAAAAGTTTGAATTTAGAATATCAGAGAAAAGGGGAACGTGAAAAAGTGTGGTGTGTGTGGCATGGATGGGATTAGACAGGCGGACTCTAAGACACAACGCTGGCAACTTTCATGTGAACAATGGCCTGAAAACGTCCCACCTCACTTATAGAGAAAAGGTCACAGGGCATTAAAGGGCTAGTTTGGATTTTTTCAATTAAAATTGAGATGCATAAAAATACATTCCAATAGGTCTTATGTTATAAATTTATCTGCATTAACTAGAACAAGCTGTACGGTTATAAAACCAAGGAAAGAAAAGAGTTACTAAATAATATGAATATAAATAATAAATACACCATAACAGTAAAAGATACTAAATGCTTTGGCTCAGTGGGACTGGAGAGGCTTTAGTTTAGTCTCAGCTGAACTTTAAAATGCATTTTTGCACAGAATTCGTCCTTGATTACTATATTGTACTCATATATGGTTATAATAATTATAATGAACAAGACCTGTTCACCTTATATTCACTACAATTTTGATTTAAGACTTGAAAAAAACCTGAACAATCATTTCAAAATGTTTTTTTTGATCCTCCATAGACGAGCCATTAACTTTTATTCCAACCTGACTGATAATACCGTATTATATTTATTCATGTCCTGGACTAATTTATATTCAAGATTTAATTTATGTTATTGAACACTTTGGTTAACAGTTTCTTGCATTACCCACAATGCCAAGCACCTACCTGTTGATATAACCTTTATTATTTGCTTAAACAGTAACAATATCGATCAAAGCCGTAGAACTATGAGTGAGATGAGAAGTTCCTCTTGGTGATGTCAGAGCGTCTCCCCACATCGGTCAACGTAATCACAATATACGACTAAACAAATACAGCAAAAATGAACAAATTATCATCTGAATTACAAATATTTGAATATGAGCATGTAAGATATGTCACACGGAAGGGTCAGGATCATAACACCAATCTACACAAGCCTTGACATATGACTTTTATGAAGGCTACTCAAACAGGCGCCAGCTGTCATATAAACGTCACTTTTGATGATAAGTTGTTGCATTCCTCACCTATATTAAAAGTCATGACAGATGGCAAATGGATCATGTAGCCTTAATGTCTGGTTAGTATACAGTTTAAAAAAAAAAATTATTGTTATTTAAATATGTGTGAATGTATTGCATGTATACATGTTGTGAATTGTATTGGTGTGTGGAAATCTTTATTTCAGAAGAAATTCGTAGTGCAAAAATAAACACACACACATATAATATATGTTGTGTTATGACATGTTCAGTGCTGACATGAATTAAATGTAAACATGACATTAGAATCAT